>NW_008751796.1:297357-310245 GCF_000715545.1 Opisthorchis viverrini
ATCCCTCAGTCATGCTCCATTCTGACTGTAAAACCATGATCATGCCAGATGGTATGCCACCCACAAGTTGGGAATAAACATTATTATTATTATTATTATACTTTCACCCGGAATGTTTTGTCTGATTTGAACGTCTTCTGGCGTATTATTTTCCCCTTAAATCCCAAAAGACCCACGTGTATGGAGTAGCAGGACCCGTAATATTCAATCAAATGTCTTTGAGAAGTCGGAACGCTGTATGAGTCCCTCGTTTTTGGTTTGGGATAAGCTGTCTATACGTAGGAGCATGGAAGAATCCATGTTGCACTGGGGATATCAGGTTGTTTGTGGTCAGGTAATTCAAGTTGGCCAGCTTCGGAATGCCTTCGGCCATCTTCTATGGCATGCTAGTGGGGCTAATAGGCCTGTAGCTGCCGGACGATAGTCAGTCACCGGCTTTGTAGATTGGCCTGACAATCGCTTCCTTTCCAGCAGAGGAGCTTCTTTCAGCTCTCAAAAAAATAATGCGCTGAAAGGTCTTCTTTGACTCGTTAGATTACAGGTAACAAGCACTTAGTTCTCGCAAGGTTAGTTGCGAAACGGCTGGATTGCGCAATATTGATGCCGGCCCCCGTAGAAAGAAGGTAAGACCAAATGTGCAACTGGGTTGAACGGAATCAATCGCAAGGTTGCTGGAAACTGATCGAGGGACAAATAAACGTCTCTCCCTAATTGAGTCGATGACAACCCAGGTTTATTTGTGGATGGTATCCATTCATGGAAGTGCAACATGTTGGCATCTTTTGATAGACGTATGATCGCACATACGTAAGACATGGGTTAGCACGACTTAAATGCTGGAAATGGAGCACGATGGTGGGACAAAAATGATGAAAATCGTGATTACTATTTACGGTCCTGAAGCAAAAAGTTTGATGTAGTCAGCAGAAAGAGCTACGATTAATACACGTATTATATCCCCACCATTATATTTGTGCCGTAACAACGTGGTCACAAAACCGTCAAGTGTGCCAATGAAGCATAGTCTGTAATATTAATAAGCCGGAATAACTTTTTGTTAGATTCTTTAAACCGCCTTACATATTTGGGGAGGGAGAAATCTAATGCGGATAACACTGCTGCTACCAGGGTATACTGGAGAAGATAATAACTAGCAGATGATCGACATCCGAGGCCGAAAGCAGCTATACATTTCACCGAGGATGTGCAACAGAGGCGTAATTGGAGATTCCAGCACGTACTATACTGATCTCGTTGGTCGGACAAGTGTGATAATAAATGCTACCCGAAAACTGATCTGCCTATGAACACAGGTTGAATCTTCTGTATACTGAGCAGTTAACAGACAGTTTCAGAGGCTCCGAGCGTTTCACGGAGAAATATCTAGCATTCAGCAATTTTTGCCGCGGAAACTCAAGCGAGGGATGGAAAGTTTTGACTTCTACTTTTACGATGATAGCGAAAACAAGGATGATTCTTGAAAATCCTGCCCAGTGGCCCACAATGGCCTGAAAGGTCAGTAAATTATGTACAACTCTTAAGATTACAGCCACATTGTTTTCGCTAAGGCAAACGCAGCATTAGAAGCTATCTAATCGCATTCACATCGTGAAGTACTTCTTATGCAATTGGGTAAAAAATGTGGTGAACATTTCTAACTACACTCCTCAAGAAATAATGAAGATTATTAATTTATCACGTTCATATGCGTCAACTATCAGTGTGATGGCTTGTCCGTCACTTTTTTCCAAGCTAGCCGAGCTTCTGCAATGGAGATTGTGAATGGGCTCTTTTAGTGTGGGACTTTCTCTCCGTTTTATCGATATTCGCCTAATCTGGATAGCCGTTAAGCAATGGCTGGCATGCATGCTATCATGACACGATTAAGCCGCTTTAAGTGGTTAGTGGTTGGCCAATGGATAAAGATGCTGGCGAAACAGCAAGTCCTGTGCAGAATAAGTCTACGTAACTGTGTATGTAATGCTGGCTGATCAGAATTTTGCCAGTCGTCGTCGGTGTATTTGAAGGCTCATAAAAACTGCTTTGGTATGCGAGATCCCGCTGGGTTAAAATCAACCGCCTTAAGGTTCGTCAAGACTGCAAATTAATGTGGTTGGTGACCATTTTAAGTGAGAGGTCGCAAAACAGTTTATTCTCGGAAAGGCTTTTCGAACCCACCGTCTGCCTACATTTTTCTTTGAGGCGCGAAATCCTTCTGTAACTCCTGGTCATTCGTCTAAAACTATGTGGTTATCAAAGGCCAAATTACAGAGAGTGATCAGCCACAAAGTTTGACCTCGACTCCAAAAATGCCTGAAAGGACCCTCAACAGCCTGCTAGCCAATCAGCGCAAATTTGGTCTTCCAGAAATGCAGAATCGATACCTTCTAGCTACTTTTGTCAGAATTGGTTGGGGAAACTGGCGTCAGAGTCGTTGTGGGCTTCCCGGGGAAATAAGGCTCCAGGTTCGGTAACACTATTCCTGAAAACTCTAATGCACTTCGGTTGGGCTACACCGATCGCATAGTAGCAGGACGCCACTGTGGCCAAAACAGAAGCTTAAGATCTCTGAAGAGCCACACGACGATCAGGTCATTTGGAGGGATGTCCAATACGCAAAGGTTTTGTTGGCACATGAAAACGGACCATCTTTGGATTGGTACTAAAAACAGTGTCCCTGGAGGCTCGGTGCAACAACGAAGCGGCTTTTTGAGGTCTCGCGGAAGTATATGTGCGGCAAATAGCACCAAAAAGCTCGAGGAAACAAAAGTGAGTCTCCACTTCAAATCTTTGCAAAGGTTTAACCTGGGAGTCACAGGTATGGCGTTCGTTGAGCCACAAACAGCAATGTTTCACGGAGAGCAAACCGGTCCAAAGCAACGGACCGAAGCGCAACCGTGATGTGGGAGATGAAGCACTCCACAGATTGACAGAAACGTTGGAGTAACGAGGGTGAGAAGCTGACACTGTCCTTGGGTGTTCCGCTCCAAGTCGTGGAATCAAATCCAGCGTCACTTCACCCCCTCCGCTGACCTGTCTGGTGACTCAGCATCAATCCGTTATCCGCTTACGGATACAGCCGAATTATCCCTGTCCTATTATTACGCAATGTGCTTCGTTCATTTCAACAAAATTCTGATACCTGGCCTTTGGCATATATTGACAAAACCCTCAGAACCAAGCTTCCAGAGGCCTGGCTACGATAAGATATCTCTGATTCCTAGACCTCGTACACAGCTTCTCCACTTCAGGAAATAGTAAGTAATTTACATGTCACATATATGATCGCTTCAGAGAACAAGAAGGAAGAAATTTGTGTTACACCCGGATGATGAAATGGACTTGGGTAGGTGCAACCAAAATAAGACGAAGGTGGCAACCCTCTGCACGTCGAAGTCAGCCGTGAGCCTCACACACTAAATTCAGGCTACTCCGTGTATATATATATTTTGAATCAAACGGAAAGACAGCTGTCGTTCACTTATACTTCTTGGTGTTGCGAGACAAGTCCAGTCCCGCTACGGACAAGCAACAGCGGTGTTTTTCTACGGTTTTCCTGAATTGACGGCTCAGACCCGCCGGCAATGGGCGATGCACCCGTGCTACTGGAGGAGTGGCGAGTATACGAACGCACCATGGTGTAACGTAACAGGTTTGTCTTCTCCGCAAGGCATACCCGTCCACCACGGGGTTTCCATCCCTCATACATGCTACCAGATCTGCAGGGTGACAACCCACCAAGAAGTCATAATTGCGTTCTGCGCATTGATAAATAACAATAACTACCGGATATTTTATCCGGTCATGAGAGAAAACAAGCCAGATAAACTGCTTAATCGTTTCAAACAAGCAAACGCCAAATAGTCGCTAGAAAAGGCAGGTTGCTGAGACAAATAAAGCGGTGGCTACCATTGGGACGATGGGGACAGAACGGAGATGGCTAGAGCGTGTGAGCCATCGCTAACTGATGGCAGAGGATGGGCTAGTGGGCCAAGTAGTGGCGTACAGCAGCGTTGTGTGTGTGCTTAATGGGTTGCCAGGCGTATAGTATGTTTGCAGACATGAGGAACTCTAACCTTTGCTTGTTTTATGTTGGTCAGGGACAGGCAGGACGAGGGACCACTCATTGAACTGGGCGGAAACTAGTTGGGGGAGGGAACCTAGCCGAGCGTAACATGGTATAAGTTACAAGTGAAAGCAGCAGCCAAATGTGGCAAGAGGGTGGCTTATTTTTTGCTATTGTTTCCATTATTTTTTCGTCCACTAGCTTTACTTTCGCCAAACTCAGATGTGGTCTGGGTCCCGTTCATTAGGGAGATCAGGGGGTAGTTGGGAATTAAGTAAGGCGAATGCAGCCTCACAAGTGAGGAAGTTATCTACAAACTGTGAAAATATTTGCTGATGTGTGTTATTTCGAAATCCATTAGGGATACGAGTGTAGTAAACCAGGAAGAGGTAATATCGTATATTTGTACGCGCTTTAGGGGACACTAAAATGTCGCCGGATTTACGAAATTTATAACGTGTGACTTTACGTTTGGCCTGACCTTTGCTGTGAAAGTATTTTGGTATATCAGACGGTGTGAGAGAGTAAAGTTTAGCTTCAACTGTCTGAGCCGTAGTCGCTCAAGATCCACGATTATACGACGGGAGCCGTAGAAGCAAGGGCCGGTCTGTGGGACTAACTTTTTGATGAATGAACATTGGACGGTCTCGAGTGCCAGTCTACATTTTTGCGTATAAAGTGAAGAGAAAGTAAGATAAAATTCCACAAAGGATCGCACGCATGGCTTGAAAATTGCGACCTTCATGTCTCGAAGATGGAAGGAGCGTTCTACTAGAAAGTGAAACCCACGTGCCTTGGCAAACTGGAACCATACTTGATGAGGAAAACTGAAGGTGCAAGAGTAGCTGAGAACAAGGCCCCTAATATCTGTGGAATGGGTGACAGGGTTCTCATTAATTGTGAACGTATCAGCCGGGACGCAGCAAGTGGGACTTAGAAGTAGAGAAGCGTAGGCTATGGATACTTAAGCAGCGAGTCAGAGAGTGAAAGTCTTGTTGGATCCATCGAATGGTGAGAGTTTTAGAAGAGGAAAGAAATACGCAAGTGATTTTATTACCGTCCGGGAGATGAAAGTGTAAGCCATGGGATGCGGCGTAGAAGACGTCATTGATGTGCAGTAGAGAGAGGATGGGAATCTGGATGGATACGAATTCGAACTAATGAAAATAAGAATAAAAACAAACATAAACGGAGTACCATAATCACTGGCCTCAGAGCTTGGAAATCTGCCCACCGGAGGCCATGCGTAGGTTACATCACATGATACCAGACACAGTAATAACTTAAACCATCTTCGTGACTGCGCTCAACGCTAACAGTCGATTTATCAAGCGATTTATCACTTTTCCCATGCACACCGGGAATAACTAGAGTGGCGCACAGCATTCTCACCGCCACGAAAGATTATGCTATCAATACTGACTGTCTTTACTATATCCTAGTTGGTTGGCGTAGCAGGAAGATGACAACTACACCTGTGAGGTGGCGTACCACCCTTGTATTTCCGGTCGCTTTACGCTTCGACATAACCACACCATTATCCTGAAGTTCAAATAACTAGCAAGCTCCCCCAAAATGTGATTAAAAACCAAGCCTAAACTTTATCCGCGTCATTCGTTGCAATCCCATTGTCAGTTACAATTATAGGATTCAGTCTTTTTTACGGCGATCCATTCTTTACAGTATTGGTGACCCCAGGCTCGACTATTGCGCTTAACATGATCCCAGGCGCGGTAATTGCCCGAAAATTGAATGTGAGTTTAGACTGGTGTAATAGGCTTGAATGAGGACGGAGCAAATGATCAAAAGAAGTGGGAGGGGTATGCAATGCAACAGCATGGGTGCTAGTCAAACCACCACAGGTAGTTATTGATGTTATTACAAGAGATTTACTGGCATTTACGAGTGACAGCAAAGGTTGCAAACATGTGGTTACTCTTCATAAGAAGTAAAGAGTTGGGCACAAAAATTTTCAGAGATACCGCTTGACAAAACCGAAAAATCACCGAAATTTACAGTACTGGCGTCTCATTAGCTGAATACTCCCTAATGGCATTTTCTACGTAAATGCAAGCATCCCATGACGTACCCGCTCTAATCGAATAACTGATATTATTGGTACCAATAGTAGCCAAGTCCCGGATTTCACTGAGCGTCATCCTAAGCTTGTTCACAAAAAATATGTTCTAGAATTGATTTTTTTGCATTAACGCCTTGAAGCCGCACCTTTCTGCTTAAGTTAACCAGTATCTGTTATTTGGTATACGGGCGGTTGTGATGAAATTGCCTGTTAAACGTTTTGCTTGATCTATTTCTCCAAAAACTCACAGCAAAGTTAGTCAGCAGTGCGGAAAGAAAGTGGGATTTGAAAGTAACTGCGCCTGTGGGATGCAGCATTCTATGATTAGTGCATTGTTTACAAAATTTTTGTGTATGCGCTTCGCTATGGTGGATGATTTCCTGAATAAAAAATACTCTGAATTTAGAAGTAAATTTGTTCTCCAATTTTCTCATCCACTTCTTTCCATATATTTACAGGCTTTCTCGTGCTTGTTGGCCCCCTGGTACTGGTCAACTTCTTTATCCGACGAAAATGCAACGCGTTCGTGAAGTCTTCCGCCACAAATTGTTGGCCGACCTTTACCTTGTTTCCCGCATTTAAATTTTTCATCTGGTATCTCTCACCATGGTAAGTTAACAAAAACCCTGGATACCGAAACGCGCCAGGCTAGCAGAGAATATCGAAAAGCTCGCAACTTCTTACTATCGCTTCTCATCAGTATGCTCTCCACCGACCGAGTATTTCTGAGGGTATCTCTTGATTGCCGTAAAAAAGGCACCGCCCTTGAAGACCCCTCTTACTCTTAGCTACCCAACCACATGCTCCGTGTGCGCTATACAGCAAAAAGTCATTCAGCTGCGTGCTTGTTTCCATCAAAAGTTTTTTGTAATCGATCCTGTCTGTATAACCGACTACAGGAACGTTAACTTCGCTAGCTTCTACTTATCCCTTCCTTTCAAACTCGAACTAATATCCCCAAATGAACATTTCCGTCTCCATACCAGAGTAGCTACCCGTCGTTTAGCAACACAGTCAACTCCCAAGATGATGTTTACTCCTTTCTTTAAATCCTAAAGTAATCCGTCGTGCCGGGGTCCGGTGGCCTTCCATCACGTATTCTGAGACATGTGACTCAGGAGTTCAAAATCTTTGTCCAATCTTTTTGCTGAATACACTTTCAAATCGCCCTTCCAAGTGTTAACAATCTACAGCCCAACTTCGTAATAGAACCCCCCAAACGTCTTGCCAAAAACCCGTTAATCAGGTCTAAAGCACATCACGCTTGGCCTCCGAAGCTTTAATCACTCTTTTGTCAATGGGTTTCAGCGTCTCGCTGACGTTTAGACCCGAAGTTTCCTGATAATAATTGTAAAAATGTTTATTGCCAACTTGTAAGTGGCATATCGTCAGGTATGATTATAATGTTACAGTCAGAATAAAAGCATGTCTGGCGGGAATTGTCAGCACAGGAGGTTAGAAAAAGGGACAGCATCATAGGAAGTGGGCATTATACGATGCAGGCATGATCACCACTAAACCGGCGCGGGCAGGGAAGCACATTTACTATGCCTTATTGGGGAGAATATCGAGCAAGTAAAGATCGTTAGGATTTGCACGTGGTGGGCAAAAATCAAAGCGAGAGGGGGAAAACACGAGGCTTCCTGCCACAGAGTTATTGTCATCCAGCCGATCATGTTGAACTAAAACCTTAGACCACCGCTGAGGTTTCGTGACCTTGGAATTTTGGACTCATGGCCAGGGTCACGAAAAATGTAAGTGGAGATTACGATGTAGAGGGATTAGCAAAGCGGATAAGCGTTAACAGGAATCACAGAAACATGGTGTACGGTGAAACTGTAGAGGCTCACCTAAGTCGCTGTTTTGGAATCGGACGTAATAGGTTTTTGGTAGAGTGAGATGATGGCAACACGCGAGCCGGAACACAAACTGTATAGGTAGTCATAACCCCTTGTTCTCATGAAAGTATGCTGACGCAACCGGCCGCGTTCCCAGACAGCCGTTTCTACTCAATCACCACGGGCCCCTCGTCTACTAAAGGCAGTGATGCTGTGGAGGAGACATGCCTCACGTGGAAGCTGCACCCAAAGTAAGCAGAGATATCGTCTCCACCTTCCGTAACAGACGACAAAGGCGCAGCAGTGAACTCCTTACCAAAGTCACAGCTTCTGAGCTGGAGTGAGTCAAATGTGCGGGTATAAGCAGCTAAGCCCACTGATAATCCAACCACATGCGTTGACCTTGACACCGGGTAATACTGCGACAACCTTGCGACCACTGAGGATGTGAAAATGTCAATCTTCAGCTCCACTCCGTCAAAAGTGGTCTCTTTGTTTGCGGAAATAGTCGTCGCCAAGACCCTCGACGGCCAATCCACGAACCTGACCACAGTAAACGGGAAACATCTCTTGTACACCCAGCTAGCCACGCCAATCACGGGCGGATCAAAAGCCCACGCAAACACAAAAGAAAGGCGACTGCAGCCAAACAAGCCAAACAAGATTCGCTAAATCAGGAAACTGCTGGATGGCTTCAAGTTGCAGCCCTCCGCAAAACGGGCCTAATGGGAGCGCCGCCAAAATAATTACTTCTTCGTGTTGCTACCCAGCGCTCAGGACATCACAGATACACCTTTCCAATTAAACCGTGCCGAAACGTCCGGGAAACCAGAAAGACAAAATTCGCCCCAAATTTCTGATGAAGAGCAAATTTGGTCGTCCAAAAGTCGGTGATAAAAGAGCTAAAAGTAGCAATGGTTTAAATTTTTGCCAACGAGGAAAAAACTCCGTCTTCCAAATAAAGCAAATTGGGGACATACAATCATCTCCGCTACCGATCACTAGCGTAGTTAGCCAAAGAAACGTGCTAGGCCACATCCTTTTCTTGCCGTACATCAATGACATCTTCGCCGCCACATCCCATGGTAAGGCTTCTTCTTCGTGCAGCGCGGGGCTGATTCTCGCCTTCTTGGTTGTCCCTCGAGTCTCCATGAGGATGACCAACTCCTCATATAAACTCTTGTGCGACTCTCCTTCAACTACCACTTCACTCACCTCCCGCTGAAAGGTGACGTCGGCCCTTCAAAGTTCTCCTGAATGGAGCTGCAGCGCGTCGAATCAGGCGAACTTTTTGCAGCGGCGCTGATTGAAGTTGTTCAACAGAGCGCTTGGACTCAACATATCGTTGAACCCACCAGATAGTACACAGGCCAACTACCATCTCTCCTGGATTTGGTCATCACCAACGAAAAACGGAAATATGCTGTTCAAACACATAAGAAATCGCCGCAGAAACAAAGCATCCGCGTTCTCCTGGAGGGAAAGGAACGGAGAACCCACGAGTGACTTTGCAGTTGTATCCGAGGCTTTCAGAGAAAAATACGCAGATCTATATTAAGCAATGGCGTCCACGTTGCATTCAGCCTCGCCAAAACGTATCTACGAACATTCCCTAAACATCTTGGTCTCCACTGCAGAGGACATTCCTCGACTCTTGCACGAGATAGACCCCCGCGCTGGGGCCCGAAGAGGTCCATTCAAAGATCCTGAAGGAAACGTCATCTACACTGGCAAAACATTTATACCCGGTGTTTTGACAGCCGCTTGACAAAGGTCGCCTTTTCATGCTTGGAAGGAACCGCTTGTCACGTCAACCTATTAAACGCATGACCGACTATCGCACGGCAGCTACAGGCCTATAAGCCTCACTAGCGTGACACGCAAGGTGATACACTGCATCCTGAAGCAATCGATCTCAGAAAACCTTAATTCTAACAAAATGATATCTCCAGCTCAACACAGCTTTCTCCCAAACCGTTCTTGTGTGACAAAAATTTATCGTCTTTATGGACAGCTCAACGAGGGACTCATATCGGATGCCATAATTCTCGACTTCTCAAAAGCATTTGGTAGGGTCCCACACGTCCCGCTGCCCCACAAACTCGAGTCTTCCGGGATTTAATGGAAAATCTTACACTTGATCAAGGCGATCCCATCAGATCGTCCTAAATGAAGGTAGGTTCTGCTCGCTCATCTTCAGTGCCGGTCTCCATTGGAGTATCTCGAGGCTCCGTCCTGGGACCACTCCTGTTTCTGATCTACGTCAATGACCTCCCAGATGTTCTTGCAAGTCCATGTCTACGTTTCGCGGAGGACTTGCAATCCTAGAGTCCTAATGCCACTGCCTACCAAACTGATGCAGACACTGCAAAGCCGCTGGACTGGCACCCCCCTCTGAATGACGAAATGTGCGTCCGTATGTCATTTTGAGGAGACCCAGCGAATGCCTTTGTCATGTATGGTGAGAATGGACCAGAGAGCATCACGAGAGTAGTCGCTAAAAAGGACTTGTGCATCTGGCTCTCCTCAAACTTGACATTCTCAGTGCGCCATGGGAAGTCGGCCCAAAAAGCATTCACCATGTCACGGATGATTTGGCGCACTTTACTCGAATGGACTTCCAAATACTCTATGGGGACTACGTCAGACCATTTCTTGAATACGCCGACCAATTTGTTTCCTCAGAACACACGAAGGACGTTACTCTCATTGAGCGTGTCCATCGAGCTGCTACAAAGATGGTTGCCGGCCTCGAATCCGTGGAAAACGTGTCCTGCAGTGCTTGACTTCCTTGCCCTGGAGTATCGTTTTTTGGAGGCGCCGTGAAGAACTAAGGTATACCAATAAGGGACATCAACCTGTGGACCCAAAACATACCGCGGACTTTCCAAAGCACACGTCTACAAAGTACCGTGGCACGACCGAACTATTAAGGAATCACTTATTTTGCTGCGCTCCTGTGTAATCTCCATTTCTTCTTAGCCACCACCCACTGTTGCTGATGACCATAGTTTAACCTAACCTGGAAGATACTATCCTGACTTAGACGAGTAAGTGAAGCCTGTAAGGTTGGGGGGCCCTCAGTCTTATTCTCTTGATCTTTACGTAGATAACTTGTCATTGCAGGCCTGCAAGACGTGCCAATATTTTGCTCTCAACCCTATCTATCAACCCTTAAGGATATGAAATTAGGCAGGCCATATTCAGATGCCTAGCGGGAGTTGAAATCATCCTCTAAGCATTTTCGGGAAACTTAACAATAACGACCACGGTAGCGCAAAATCTCGTGATGTATTTTGCAGGCACCAGGCCTTTTGATTTTCTTGTGCCATAAGCATCATGTTACTGCGTAGAATTTTGGATCCAACGTTTCATGTTCCGGAGTATTTACACTAACAAAGGCTCGGTTGACCACAAACTCTCTGTAGGAATAGCAAATACTCGACCCAAATATTCGGGTAGTTTAGGGTTAAGTGGATCTGACTTAGTGGAATCGGTTAGTAAGCATACTGAGGAGACAGAACTTTAGGAGGCAAAACTGCACACTGCAAGATCTCTCCATGAGTTTGGTAATGGTCAACAGCCCTGAAGTTAATGGACCAACATTTAACTGCGGTCCATTTTTGCCAATGATTATAGAATGATTCCACCAATCTGTTGAACCACGTCGAGTTACGCGCAAAACCCCAAAAGCCAATTCTTTCAAATGGAGGTTTATCTACAAATGCGGTACTACAAGTACGATGATAAAATGTTAAAGATTTACAAACCTCAAATCGTGGAACTATGCCGGTTTCTATGCACCGGCTTAGGAACTGCTAATTCCTAACGGGTCTCAAAGTCCACGCCGACTCGGAGCCACGTGTTTACAAGCTAGCAAAACCACGTGTGAACTTAAACGACACGTCCGATAACAAGGTCAAAGAACGGTTTATGTTTAGGTCAAAACAACAAGGGTGGTATAGGCACAGACCAAAATAACAAAAAAGGGGGAATCGCGTTGTACAATATAAAGGGTAGAAGAAAGGAATCAACACCGCCCCCCCAAGGCCAGCATGGCTTTCCCTAATCTACCAGCTCAACCCATCGCATGCAAGAAAGAGATCAACGAGAATGGTTCAACTGCTCTAGCCACAAACGCTTTCCTCAATCTGCAGCATGCTCCTAGGGTGGTGAGCAACTAGCTGTCTTTTACCCATTCCAACGGGCTGATTTTTGTATGGCTTGTATTGCAAAAAAATGAAGTCTTATGCATGATAACTGAGTAATTTCAAATGTGTTTATCGTGAAGTACAAGGACGCAACAAGGGTGCTTCTACCAAGAGTTTGTCTTCCCTGCAGCTGAGCATTGACAGAGGACGTGTCAGCCGTTCTTGGCACATCATATAAACGTGAAAACTCTTTGATGAATGTGCTACTCGAATTGTCAGTTTTGTCCATATTCTTCCTTCTACCGAATACCACGACGCGGTTCGCGTCCATTCGTACGCGCAGGTCGTCCGCAGTGAATTCCGGGTCGGCTGGGATCTCCACATGCAATTTTTCGCCTCCAGACTTGTCGTCCTTTAGAACAGTCAGTCTGAGAACACCTGTTAGTTGGATTGCTAGTGCATCTTCGGATTTTCGCTTTTGTCCAGCCTCAGTCTCGGAGTGTGGTTTGATGCTTAACTGGCGATCACGGTCGAAAGTTATCGACTTGTAGTCTTCCGTTTTCACTAGAGCCTCAAGATTTAACACACCGTCTTCGGTAAAATAGCACTCCAGTTGATTCTTGTTAACCGACTTAAAGTTATCGGTAGTCTTCCGTCTTCACTGGAGCTTCAAGCATTAACACACCGTCTTCGGTAAGATGGCACTCCAGTTGATTCTTGTCAATCAACTTGGGTATGTAAAATGTTCGGAAG
>NW_008751796.1:310570-310870 GCF_000715545.1 Opisthorchis viverrini
TCAGGCAACAAGGGCTAAGTGAGACCACACACTTCTCTTCTTTATTTGACCTTATGCGAAGATACAAGTTGAATCGCTTCATCCACGCTAATGCTCGTTTTAGCCTATTCCACGAAGAGTAGCAAGAGAGAAGTTTGTCAAATGCTAATTCTCCTAAGACGGTGGTATTCAAAACGTTGGACTCTACCTTCAAGGCCCGGTATGTCTTCAGCAGAGCAGTTGACATTCATTTTTGACCACCGGTGCTCTGGGCTTTGTAGAAAGGCGGGACCATGCAACCAAATGTCTAGAACATCCATG
>NW_008751796.1:313133-315709 GCF_000715545.1 Opisthorchis viverrini
ACTTACGCCTTCTAATCTCCAGCTCCTTCATTTCTATTGCAAGCTCTTCTTCCAGTATCTCATTCTCCAACCTACTTCTCTGTCTACCCACGTGCCTGCTGGACCTTATACTACCAGCTACGCTAGGCTTAGGGAGAGAATGTTGACAAAATAAAGGAGGCTGAGAAATGCAAATGTCACGACCAACAACGTTATCAGAAATATCGTTCATAACGTTAGCAAGTTCTGGGTTCAACATATTTTCGAATGACTTGCCGCTTCTCGTTCTGGGCATATTGTTTACAAAGTTCCAGAGTCCAATTGGGCTGAACGTCTGAGATCCACCGGGTACTTGAGATTTGATTTCCTGATTTGAGTACTATAGATTGATTCCAGCAATCTGTTGAATCACGTCGAGTTACGCGCAAAACCCCAAAAGCCAATTCTTTCAAATGGAGGTTTATCTACAAATGCGGTACTACAAGTACGATGATAAAATGTTAAAGATTTACAAACCTCAAATCGTGGAACTATGCCGGTTTCTATGCACCGGCTTAGGAACTGCTAATTCCTAACGGGTCTCAAAGTCCACGCCGACTCGGAGCCACGTGTTTACAAGCTAGCAAAACCACGTGTGAACTTAAACGACACGTCCGATAACAAGGTCAAAGAACGGTTTATGTTTAGGTCAAAACAACAAGGGTGGTATAGGCACAGACCAAAATAACAAAAAAGGGGGAATCGCGTTGTACAATATAAAGGGTAGAAGAAAGGAATCAACAATGATTTCAATGTAACGGAATGGAGCTTCGAAATCCCCCAACTTGGGGCACAGGAACGTCGTAGTCCAGAAAAACTGTTCTCCTCGAGAAAGGCTTATAATATTATTAATATTATAATTTATATTCCCAACTTGCGGGTGGCATACCGTCTGCATGATCATGCGTTTACAGTCAGGCTGAGTTATGATATGTGGATTCGCGTGTAGTGGGGATGATGCGAAAAGGGGACAATGTCATAAACAGTGGGAGGTACTCGATTAAATAATGATAATGATAATGTTAATTTCCCAACTTGTGAGGGGCATACCTTCGGGCATGATCATGCGTTTACAGTCAGAATAGGGCATGTGACTGGGGGATTTGTGGCTAGTGGGGATTCCGCGAAATGGGGACAACGTTATGAACAGTGAGGAGTATTCGATGAAATAGTGATAAAAGGTTTCTTTCGCAACTTGTAGGGAACAACAGGCATGAGGTCCAACTCATTCAAAGACTCAGTCGGCTGACATGAACTAAAACTGGAAAACCACTGCTGGCCACGAATGACCCTGAGCGGTTGTGTAAATGGCCGGAGTCATAACGAGCGAAAGTGGAAATGAAGATGGGATATTTCGAATTGGGAGAACACGGCAAGTTTAGTCTCAAAAATATGGTGCAATCTGAAAACAAGCAGACTCACTGGTTGCACTGTTGTTGGGAAGTCAGGTGAAGGGGTTAGGTTGGATGGGACACAGAGGTGGCTGAATTTGGACGAGTGGTCCAACATGTTGGAATGAATGTCGCGGTGGTGGTTGGGGTCAGTGAATCGCATAGGCAAGTGGGCTCGTTTGGGATGAGGAGTGGAACAGTTGCGGGTGTACTATCAAACTGAGTATGGCAGTGCCGTGCCAATATTGGCCTGACATGCTTCAGTTTTTGGACAGCCCCGTGATGGATGTCGCATTTGAGATCATTCGGCTGGAATTTATAGTTCATTGGGCAGCGGTATTCATTTCAGCCTTGTCAGGGGGACAGGTGAAACGAGGCTGACATGGGATTGTAGTGTTTTTTGTGGTCCGCTTGGCGATCCCGGAGTCGTAGTTCATAGGCAAGGTGGAGTGGGAATCAGCTAACCACGTCGTCCAAAGCGGGCACTTCCGAAGTTCAAAGCTTGGGAAGGTGAGGGGATGGGAGGATATTCGCACAACATCGTGAGTTGAGGGGATATAAAATGAGGTAATATACAGTAATAGACACAGAAAGAAAAGCGGCGTCTGATGCAAGTAGGGTGATGACAAGTGATTACATGGAGTAGGAAGTAAATCACGCTGATCACACTGAACGCTGAGATTCAGGATTCCACCCACAGAATGCCAAAGGGTAAGAAAACTTTTGGAGCTGATGAAAATGAAAACGGAAACAAAGTGATCTTATAGTTTTCCTTTGTATGGACGAGGGAGCTGATGCCATTTGGTGCTTCATTCACAGGTGACAACTAGTTGAGAAGTAAAATTGCTCCCGCTGAATCTACGGCCGGTGCGCTATAAAAATAGTTTACAGGGTACTAATCCGACTGAACTGTGCGCTTCATTAGTGCCTATGTGTCGGCTGTTTGTTTAAACAAGTGGAAGAGAGCCAGCGGCTAGACGCACAATGTATTTGTCATTTTTTTTTGTTTTAATCGATGTCATTTGAAAATTATTGGCGCACATTCGGCTTTGAACTTTGTCTGCTATGGCTTCGGAAGTGGCGTGGCTTGAGAAATTTGTGGGTGTATCGTTTTCACCCTTCGCCGCATTTGGGAAGACATTAAATGAATACATGAAGGATAACTTT
>NW_008751796.1:318792-339240 GCF_000715545.1 Opisthorchis viverrini
TTGCATCTCCAAAGGCCATTTAGATTCTAGAATGTTGAGGAAGTCTGTTCCGGTGGAAAAATAACTGAAAGTTACGTTCATTGTATGTGAGTCAACCTTTTCCACAATTCGCGATTTTTTTATCCGTTCAGGTATTCAAAGTCGGCGGTGTTTATTCAACCTGGGGATTTAGTTCATTTAAACAAATCGCCATAGTAAAGGATTTTCAATAATACGGGAGCATGTACATAATACATAGACATTCTACACTATGAAGTGGCAAGTCTGAAAATGCCGTAGATTTCGAGAAATCAATCTCATTGTGCGAGTAGCCAGCGGCGTGGAAGAGACTGTTTCCGTAGACTATTTGGTTATAAATAAATATCACAGAGTTCTGCGGTTTCATGGGAAAATTCCTGGTTAAGTCGATGGTCTTGGAGAAATTTTGAGCGGACGCCTGAAAGTCGATTGTGCGAGGTGTGAAGGGACATATGGCTTCACTGTAGTGTGACGATTAGTATCCCTTAGCGATGGACCACACCGAAGGTGTAAGTGCAAAATTTACAGCCCCTTATGCCAGGATATTCGGTAGCTAGACGTCTGGCTTGCGCAGCCTATTAGTCGTCTAGTTTGGGGGTTGGTGCTTCCATGGTGCCCTACAACTTAATTATATGGGCTACTGCCACAGTTTTGTGCTCACTTTTGCAGTTTTGAGGTTGAGCTTTTGACAAGAAACTTTGATTAATGGTCTCAGTCGTCTTTTCCATTTCTGATCAGAGCCCCCTAGCAGCATCCCACCTCACTTGAAACCACTGCAAATAAGTTGATTCAATATCGGCTCTTCAACGCAGACTAGAAGTACGCCCAAGTTATTTTCGCCCAAACTTTAGGGTTTTTGAAGTTGTGACGTTAACGGGGAGTTAGTCTAACCCATTCGCACCTTCCGGCGACATGTGGCTCGTAGCATTTTGTTTAAGTGTGCGAAAGTTCAAGGTCAACGACCATCACCGATTCGCATTTCGTTACAGGTTTACTCGAGATAAAACACGAAATCGCACTTCATCGTATTTTTGCGTTCGAATAAAAAAGATTCAAAGAATATCCAATGCAAATTCCATCCTTGAACATCGGTCATTGACAATTGTTTGGTTTGCACTCCTCCGATTCGACGAATGAGATAATTTTGTTTTGCTCACATGGTCATAACACACTTTCTCATTGAGCTCAAATCCCATTAAGTACAACAGTGTCAGACAGCAGCATGAACTGTGCAGCGGCGTTGCGAGGGCCATCTCTGTGGATGATCTCTTCTCCGAATATGCCTGACTAGCCCGTGGATAATACAGCGTCACGAGGTAGTTGCAGGTATCGTTCCTATTCGGGTTATGACGCTTTTATGTGATGACCGGCATAAAACGGTCTACATGATAAATGTGGCCATTTTAGCCCAACTCGAACACTTATCGTGTCTATGTGCGACGCTGATTATGGGGCCTCACCTATGCACGGCAGCCTAATTCAACGATAGCAGCTTATACTCATGTTTCTGCGCGTTGTCGCGCATTTCGAATACCTATTGTAACTGCTAAGCCCACATCTATGTGCAACGCCGATTATGAGACCTCACGTGTGCACAGTAACCTAATCCAATGGCGCACAACGGTCTTTCATACCCATAACTATACACGATACCAATTATATTGGCTACCTATTGTAAACACCAGGCCAGGTTCCATGCGGGCCGGTAAAACTGGGACCCAACCTATACGTGAGAGCCTAATTTGCGGCACGCCATACTCATTGCTGTAATCGAGGTCGTCAGGGTTGGCTACTTATTTTGCCTGCAGGGTCCGTGTCAATGTGCAGCGTTGATTAACCAGCAACCCAATCCAACCCAGCATGCCGTACCCGCAACTGCACGCGTTGTCGCTTACGTTTGCTACTTATGATAAACACCGGGCCGGTATTTGTGCACACCGATGAGTACGAGGCCTGAACTCTGTACAGACACCTAATCTAATGACGAACGGCGGATCCCAAACTGTGCGCAATATCACCCACCTTGACTACTTTTTAAAACTGCTAAGCCAGTGCCTATATGCGACGCTGATTATTTGGCCTCATACATGAGCAGTGTCCTCAATTAGCTGACAACGGTGGTCTGTCATACCCAGAACTGCGTGCGCTCTCGCTTTTATCTGCAACCTACAGTGAACATTGCGCCATTATCTATGCGGGCCGATAAAAACGGGGCCTCAACTATGCGTAATATCCAAATATAACAGCCAACGACGGCCCGTCAAACTCGTAACTCTAGTTGGTATCGCCTACCTTGGCTACTCACCGTAATTGCTAGGCCTGTGGCTATTTGCAATACTGAGTATGAGGCTTCAGCTATGCCCAGTAGCCTAGTTCAATGACCAACGACGACTCGTCATACTCATAGTGTACTCGACCTCACCTTCCGGGGCTACTTATAGTAACTGCCGAGCCCGTGCGGTGCTGGTACCTGAATATAATGCCAAAAATATACATAATGGACTAACCCAAAGACCGGAGGCGGTCCTTAATATCCATACGTCGTCTTCCATGCCTAAAAGATACACAGCCACCTTTAACAAACCATATTTCTATTTATTGGTTGCATAGGTAAGGATAAATTGTGTAAACAATCACGTTCTCCGTTTTTCACTCGACAGGGTTTCTGAAAAATATATATAATCAATTACGATTCGTACACATCTTCCGCGGTATCATTTATTTCACACAGCTAAACAAAGTTACAGTCGCTAACTCATTAAGTGCTTAGCAAATCCCCTTGTCCACGATTCCTGGTCGGTGTCCACGCTGAACCCGGGGACTTACTATGATAAAGGTTAACTCACAACTTGGTGAATTAGTCCAATAGACGATAACGAAGGAGCCGTGTGTACATCGATAATTCGATAGTGCGATTCGGTAACCATAGGCATAATTGTGCACAGCAAAGTTCGTAAAACCAATCGGTGTAGACTTGAACCCTAGAACCCACGGGCAACATGGGTCCTCAAAACGTACACCCATGGATGCAACCGTTGCAAAGATCCGGTGAGTGGGCAGGTGCTTAGTGTCAAATCCGGTCGTTTAGGGCACTAAATTTCAACTTTACTAGAGTGTTGCTCTTTGATACTGATACAAAGTAGCTCAGCAAGATCGGCAACTCGGTTTTCGTAATAAAAACTCAGTCATCACACACTCAACCACAGTAGCAATATAACCAAAAAGGAGCCCTCTTCTGAGGTTCATCCAACTCAGCGTATAATTTTACCGGGAGGTATTCGAAAACCAGGCTCCGAAGACATTTCACCGTTCGTTTCATTATCTCATCGATTGCGAAATTAAGTGGGAATGGACAGGGGGCACCCTGTACGAAAGCCGCTTTGTATACGGAAGTTATTAGGGCTCCCCATATTTTTCCGTTACATGTCCACCCCATCCACACCCCCTGTTTACTTCAGTGGCCTGTTCTTTCCCCAAAATATACTCCTTCTGCACGAGGATCCTCATAATCCGCCTTCTGCAGTAAAGGAAGGGACACTAAAGGGGAGGTAACTTTCGTCGAACGCCTGTTTCCACTCTGACCATGCCCTGGTTGTGACATATATTCAGTGTAATCCCCCTATAAATAAAAAATCCATTGATAGGAGGCGAAAGGATGCTGTGGGATTCACCAAATACAAGCGATATGACGCCTCAGAAGAAAAAGGTTTTGCAAAGCTCCACGCCGTTTCAATCTAAGATTGTAACAGCTCCATTCTGAGGTCAGCTCATCATACAAACACGCGACCCCACTTATCTCTGATCTCATGTCTCTGCAAGCCCGAAGCTACTTTGGTTGCGCACAATCTAGCCAATGCACGTCCCTCATAACCACATACGTCCTCACCAGTTCGCATCGACCGCATATTCACTATCTGCACATAAATATCGATATCCGTTTTTGAAAATCAGACGGTTTCGCCTCAATGAAGTAGCCAAGAATTGCGACAAATTTCGGCTGTCTGTTATTTCGGGCGGCATTCTAACTCACATCAAATTGCTCTCCAGCAAACGTCTTGAACACTTTCCTATTTTGAGCCCCCAATGTAGATATGGATGTTTTATTACCTCGTTTGAATGGCAGCAGTGAACGACCGTGAGCCCTCGATGGACCCAGGAATACTCTGACCATAACGACAACCCCAAATGGCTCATCCAAGATGTTTATGCACGGGGCTGTCCACGAACCCAAGTACGGCGTTGCGATGAGTAGTCCACGACTACCAAACTCAGCCTGATGGCTTGCCCGTAGATCACTTACAGCAGTTCCCGCAGTTCTCTAACATTTCCCAGACCAGCGTGTTACCCACAAGACCGTTTCAGCCCCCTAAACTTGTGCAAGGACTTGGGAGCCGTGCCGTCAGTTGTTCTGCTCACAATCCCAATAGTTTATCCAACAGCACCATTGGTGGCTCGGTGTATCAGTGAAGATGAAACATTGCCTCAAGTAAGATATAACGTAAGCTAACCATCACAAAAACAAAAACGTGTTAGCCTTGACGATTTTCTTGGCTTTGGGGTGACGCCTGCCACACGAATGACCGCCCCAGTCTGAATGTGCGTGATTATTGCCCGAGTTTTCTGAGATTATTTCCAGACCTGATACATAAGGAACACACGAAGAAACCAGCTTTTCCAAAAAAACCCCACCCTCTTCATGAAGACAATGCGCAGCGCCACCGGCAGTCCTTAAAATACGAATTCAGCGCCTACAATGTACTCCGAGTTCGTTTAAACAACTTCTAATAAAACTGCAGTCGCGTGGGGAGATCTTAAGCACCCGAATAATTACCACTAAATGCTGAAACTTTACGTCACAGTTTCCCTTTTTCGAATCACGTGACAGATCAATTTTGAGCATGATTTCAGGACGCGGCTGACTCTACCATGGTGCAGCCGGCTGCCTTACATGCAGAGTACAATGGAGTAAATGGTCAAGATTGTGCTAGCTATGAGGTTTCCCCTATTTCTTTTTTATCACATATTTGTCCCTCTCCCATTCACTCTTAGAGCTAACACATCCGTTTTAATTTCACTGCTGCTAGCTACAATAGAAGCCCTTCATTTGTCCTCAGACGCAGCAAGACCATTCTTCCTTCCTGGATGATCAGTTTGCCACAACGTCTCCCACGTCCACACTCAGAAACATTTGGACAACAATCGACCGTTCGCGTGCTGAACTGTTCCCAATGACTGTCTCTTTTCGATGGGACTTCAGCATCCACGTAAGTTTGGCAAAATATACTCCCAAGCGGTTTCCTCTCGCTTCCTGTTTTACTCCGAGGTTGCTGAAGAAACTGTTATAACTAACTATGCAAAGGCTTCCTTCCTGTTTCTAATCTACAGGAATTGTCGTGAACACCTACTTTCGCAGATCCACTATCCCCTGGTACTCCCAAAGAGTGCATACAACACATTGTTCTGAGCTACCGAGCCAAAAAGTCCTCTTTAATGGTTTAACACTGATAGTCGCCACGTTTTTCTTCGTCTCCTTTAATATCCAGTCGACTGTCTATCCGATTGGCTAACGATGCAACACTCTGTATCTTTGAAGTCTGCAAAGGCGTTTCTTGCGACACTGGGTATTCTACTTTGTCGTCATCCCACAAGAGAACTGAAGGCGTGAAGTGGGTGCAGCTTGCGGTACTCAGGCCCAGGGGGTTCTCATGTAAGACAAGTTCACACGGGAGAAACCGCGTGTGTATTGGTTCCAGCGTATTGGTTCAGTCCTTTCACTTCCAAAATGCTTCTGGCTTTGCTTATTGATTTGTAGTTCTCGTTACGCACGCGCTGCAGGATATGCTCATGATGTTTGCAAATGGCATGAACATTTATGTCCTTCGAGTATATTTATTTTCTCCGTTTTTGATTGTCTTATAAAGTGATAACATGGGCTCCATACTTAAAGTGTTCAGACATGCCAAGCCAGAACCTCATTGGCCTGCAATATACAAATGGTAATGGCCTCATCTGTTTGAAGAAAAAGAAGAAAGCCTGAGCACCAACGGAGAATTCAGACTTTGTCCTCCGCGTGCAGCCAATCTGTGCCGAAAAACCATGAAGTACCCCAAAACATTATTCTTCATTTAAAGCCAAATGGGCGAATGTTTAAGCTGAAACAGCAGTATAGAGCTCGAGGTTTTTGGGTGTGGAAGTGCTTGACTAGTAGGGAGAAATCACAACTGATAGCTGCCGAAGTGCCTCTGACTATCCTCATTCTATAGGTGGAGAGATTTTCAAAAAACGAAAGGCGTCTTCATACGAGAAATCGCAACTCGATGATCTCCAAATACGTGAGAACATGGTGTGAATCCAGTGAGTGAAGGTTGAGTATGGACACATTCTGATTAAGTGCGATTTGTTCATGGTACCGGCCAGCTGTTCGTGGAGGAAGGGCTACGTACTGAGACCGCTAGTCAGCAAATCATGAGTCCAAAGTCCTTAGGATTCTATGCGTTATAAGCTGCCGACGATCATGAATTAAGGTGATTCAACTTTAATTAGTTATTGGCTGATCAGCTTCGTACGGGGTGAAAATCTAGAATAAAAATAACTGAGATTAACCTTCACTTCTCACAAAGGGCCTTATTCAAATAAATTAGCATGGTTGTACGAAAGAAAGCACCGGGGTTCTCTGGCGTTAACGTCAATAATTATTATCATCTATGGCATGAAAAGAAGCACCTTTAGAGAAACCCGCCGATGGATGTGACAAACGAAGTACTGTCAACCACCACGTGGTCAGTTAGACGTCCGCACTTAGAAAGGCTGTGAAACATTGGATTCGCGGGCTGCTTCAAGACGGCTCCAGCGACTGAGCATTCGCTCCGTTAACATTTAGCCTGTGTGGGAAGGATGTTCCAGATCAGGTACTCTAGATCGTCTACCACCGACTGCCGTTCCAAAATGTACTGGATGACTGGGGTATCGGTAAAAACGGTAATGCATGGGGTTGTAGCGCACTTAGGATCTCATTAGCGAGTTTGATCAAATAAACGAGCAAAGTAACAAAATTACAATAAGAAAAGGATAAACAATCGATAAGAACTCATGAATGCGTAGATCCAATAGTCCACTACACCGATTCCAATGCAGTAACCGGATGTGAAGGAAACATCCACTTGTAGAAATTTTCCACTGATGATTCACGTGTGAGTAGTATATTCCACATAGGAAAGTTATTCACAGCTAAAAATGTCACAGGGAGTTATTATGACGTTCAACAGTTAACAAAAACAGTGAGTTAGTCTCACTGATCAGCAGTCGGCAAACAATTCAACGGAGTGTAATTCCACTGATTCGGCAAGAAATCAGAAAGCCGCTCCGAGACCTTGTGTATTGCACCATTTTTTGATGTAATTATTGGTACAATAAAACAAACATCATGATTAAATATGTATAACAGTTACAAAATGTAGTTTAAGTCCTGGGAAAATGGTAAATAAATGTGACGACGGATTACAGACACTACAAAGTCAGCCATCGGTCAGATTCTCCTGAGGACACATACACAGAACGAATTAAGCATCCAAGTCAGATAAAAAAACGATGCAGAGCACTCCGTGTTTTGAGTATACGTAACGGCAAAACTAGACATCCAGGCTTCTTCAGAGTTGCTATTGGCAATCGACGTTCAGCGGGTACTGGGAAATGATTGGCTGTTGGCATCATTTCTCGACCAATCAGAGAACGACCATCCGTTCTTTCAGCGAATCACGAGCGAACTATGCCTTTGACCGATACAGCGCATAACCGCGAGCGATCGGGGATGCCCATGAGCATTTGTAGCTTCGTGGGACCGTTGACGGTTGTAGCGAACCGAAACCAAACGGGGAACCCGAGCAAGGGATTGTACTGTCGCCCTATAAACTTGTCTCTGAGGTAGCATGCTTCAACTGTGATTGTCTCCAATAGCCAGTCTGAACTGGCATGCCGGTGTGCAGGAGTTGGTGTTCGAGCATGGAGCAAATACGTGCACGGAAGAATTGAATGCTAGAAATCTGTGAGAGGCATGACTGTTTGTTGCGTTGGCAGAAGTTTCGATCGAATACTGGGAGCCCTAGCAGCACATACAGTCCAAAATAACCGAGTTTTCCGGTTATACGACGGTTATATAACCGTCAAATAACCACCTTTTATGGTTAACAAGTGGTTATTTGCACCAACCTAACCGTCAAGTAACCGTGTTTTCCGTTTATATATAAGGGAGACGCAAATTTAATGCAACCGTACGGGAAGTTTGGTGGAGTTTGTGGGCTGTGAGTGTAGTGGTCAGTTACGCTGGTTTCGTAGTTTCAGGGAAATGCGAATGCTATGAAAGCCTAGCAGGTGAGTTTAGAGAAGAGCGATCGCTCGAACTGTTTTGAAACAGTTCGTGGACTGTCGAGGAGTTTTCAGCAACCGTATTTTTAGTGTGTTCTTTTGATAGCCCGTTTTGTTTTTCTGAGGTCAAGTTAATACTCACTCGCCCAGGACGAGGTGAGAAAGTACGGTCCCACTCGGAGCCACTGGTTGGAGAACCTGACCCGTAAGGCAACGTTTCATGGGGTCGTATGACGGCATTTACAGTTCGTACACCTTTCAAGTATCAGAGGATCATCCAGAATGCACAGTTCACCCTACAACCACGAACAATTGAGTCATGATTGGCACCCACTCATAAGGTGACCAGGACTTTGGTCGCTGCACTGGACGTGACCGCACTCGGTTATGAGTAAGCCCAACACAACGGTTCTGTTTCTAAACTTCCTGTCATCACTCTTGTCAGCGATTTGATTCGAATGCCAGTCAATTCGGGCCTTGCTATCATACAATCGTCGGACATTCGCGGTCTTTTATAAGGTAATGATCAGGTAGTGATCCAGTGTGCCCTGGCAGTACCGCCGCTGCTTGTGCGTGATCGCCTATTCGCCACAAGTGACTTACAGTGAACATAACGTACCTGACAACCTGGGGACGCATGCCGTCCCGATTGTTCCATGTACCCTTCTGCCAGGTCTTATCGATAGCTTGATATAAAACGAAGATGCGGCGAGATGGCTGAAGTGGTTAGAGCGCGAATTTACTGACCGAAAGGTCCGTGGTTCGAACCCGACCTCTGCCTCTCGACGTCCCCTGTCTAGGCTTGGGCAACCTGGCAGTATCCCAGCCCTCGTGCAACCTTCGGGTGGCATTGACAGTTAGCGCCGGAAGGGTGCTACAGCTGGACGATGAAACGAAGCGTCAGTTCACCGCGTATGGTAGTGTGATTAGTTCCAAGTTGTGCACTCTGTGCTGAGGTCTTTCGTAGATACCCTCAGCAATAGTATGTCGCCTTATTATTCATCTACGTGTAAAGTTGTGTTCATTGGGCTCCAGGACACTCGGTTCAAATCATTTCGCAGAAAATTCATTCTGACAAAAATAAGAGGACGGCCATCTCCCCATTGCAGTACGGTCAGCACTGGCATACAATCGACCACCCGTTTACATTTCCGCATGGTCGAATCGGAGATTCATACTGCCTGAGGTAATTAGCTCAAATAAATCCCTTTAAGGACGCATTTACCAGTTTTGGGACTGCAATTATCCAGGGCTTGTACTGATTCAATGAACAAACATCCACCCCATAGCTCTATAACCACAGTCCAAAGGCAACTGTTTCTCGGGATCAGATCCAGTTAGGTATTTTAACTCCAGGGCACTGCGCAAACCTTAAGCCATGTGCTACGGGGGTCGTTGTGGCAAGGACTATGCATACCCGAAAAGTAAAATGTGGGAAATCCAGGTTCACTGTAGGTACACAAAGAGAAATCACTCAGCTGTAACGCCCTTCCGGTGCCTAGCTGCGTTGCTGCCCGAGGGAAGCGCGAGGGCTGGGATACTGCCCTAGCCTAGACGGGGGAAGTCGAGAGGCAGAGGCCGGGTTCGAACCACGGACCTTCGGGTTAGTAAATTCGCGCTCTAACCACTTGAGCCATCTCGCCCCCTATAGGTATACAGCGAAGCCTGGGTATTGCGCGTATTTTGGAGACAGCGTGTATCAACTTTTTATGGGTAATACGTCTTGAGCACTTCGGATTCGACGGATTCGACAAATCATCTAAACAGAAGTCCTTACTGAGACCTAGTTTACAGTTCTTTTTCTGGCTTTAGGGGAGTAACAGTATAGGTTTAGCGCGTTGGTTAGAATCAATTTGGAAACATTCCTGTTTATATTGGTGACTTAATAGGTGGTCTGGTTGGCTGCAATAGTCAACTCAGTCCGAGGACGCAGAGGTAAAAGCACAGATGTCTGACGCCGGATTTTGCTCGGCATAGTGGGTCTGTTTAGCATCTCATAGGGAATTTGTCAGGCCATAAAGGACAAATTTGCTGGCGGTCACAGTTAGCCTTAGAATGACCGGGATGTGCGTTCGTGAATATAAAAGTGCTGGTTACATTCGTCTTGGTGACGCAGAGGGCGACACGGGTTTACCTCTGAATATTCACGAAATAAGACCTCAATAAGTATCTGACCTCGCTTCTCCTTGTTTGGCTTCTCTCTTAGCCAGATAAGTGTGGTCGAACTTGGGGATTGATATTCCAGCCAATATAATCCACTTTTAGTTGACAGTCTTGGTAACTGACATTTTGGGTTGCTTAGAATGACGGATTGGGGTGCCCGTGGTCGGCGTACGAATTCTTGAAGGAGAACAATTACCAAAATGAAGTCTAATTTCTAAAGGCGAAAGGCGTTCTCGAGTTGTCCATTAATAGTTGGGGTCATGCTTCACCATCATATTACCTATCGTCTGTGGACAGTTTGATACGGGCGCACGTTTTGTTTATCTTGGAAAACCCTTTCTCCCCCATCACTTTTCTCAGACCAATTAGCGTTGCTCAGAAGTAGTCGTTCACGCTTGTTTTACCTCATCACACGCTTCTCACTCTTCCAGCACTTTGGCTAACGTGCCACCGCCTCCGTCACTTGGAAGATAGCTTGGTCGAACGTCATGTTGCATGTGTTTGTTTCATCCAGTTCCGGAAACCCCCTTGTTAGTTTTCTATTTTTTATTATAACCTCCTCACGAACAGGTCAAAAACAAGCAACAGTATGTCCTCAATTTGCTCTCCGCGCTGAAAATTCCCTACAAAACTCGCGATATTTCTCAGTGTGAGGAAGACAAGCAGTTTATGATGAAAGTTCTCCGTGAATTGGGGAAACCGGTGATAGCTCCACAATTGTTCCTCGACAATGAGTATATCGGAGTATGTCAAATTTCTTCATCGATTTGGCAGCTCCTTTCTGTGTATTTTTCGAGTCCTGTATTATAGTCAGGTTGAGTTGGGCATTTTCATCATCATAATCATTGGCAGCAAAACCACATGCTTCGTTGCCGAACAGCCATGTGAATTTGTTTGAATACAGCCTTATAGTAGAGGAAGGAAGAAAATAGGACAGGGAGGGGTGTCCAGGGCTAACGTACAACAAACATCCGAGGTGCCTGCACCTCCAAAACTCAGTTAGACATTCTGGATAGAAACCGACAGCGTGAGCTCCACAGGCATCGTTCATTGTCGCCAACCAAGCACAGGAGTGGTGACGTGGACCTTGTTCTGGAAGCCGAACAGTGCCAACAACGCCCAGGCTTTTCGTAGCCAGCCAAGCACAGGAGTGGTAACGTGGACCTTGTTCTGGAAGCCGAGCAGTGCCAACAACGCCCAGGCTTTTCGTAGCATCCTTCGTTCCCTTCTCCCATGTCAATTCCTGTCCACTTCTATGTTTCCGCTAATAAAAATCAGGCACGGAAAATAGCGCTCGTCTCAGCAGACGGTAACATATTGCCGAGCCACCTTAGCTTGCAGTGTAATATACACTGCATTCTTTGAATGAAATGCTACCTGTTTCTCCCAAACCTGCCTCCGGATTACTTCATTGTGAATTCTCTGATTCTATGCCGAGCCACCTTAGCTTGCATTGTAATATACACTGCATTCTTTGAATGAACTGCTACCTGTTTCTCCCAAACCCGCCTCCTGATTACTTCATTGTGAATTCTCTGATTCTAACCGAGTCCAGAGTTACTTCGCAGACATCGGTGGTCAAAGACCAACTCGATCGGTATATGGACTTGTTTACATTACATGCGGTCACAACTGGGCCAGTTTTTATCAACGCAACCACAGCGTATGTTTGGCACTTAGTGTCATACTATATAAAGTAAGATGCATAGCAGACTGAACGCGGTTGGGAGGTATTTCTAGCCAGACGCACGGAATGTGAGCGAAACTTTGTCAGATTCATGGCTAACAAGGGCAGTAGACTACACGCACCGCTGATGACTGTAATGAATTACTGAACTTAATTCTTAAAGCTCGTTGAGAAAACTGTTTGAAGTTCGGTTGAATCGGAATCTGAGTGATGACCGCTCCAGGATAATGTGAATAATCAGTAGCGTGAAAGTCACTCGTAAAGTGTTCTCGTTCGTGCCTCAGTGACAGATGAAGAAGCGTGACTGTTTTCTGCTCTCATTATTTGCTCCATCCACGCGGACGGAAATGGCCTGTGAGCTTCTCTAAATATTGTTGAACTTCAAATTAGGAAATCCTATCGGAGTGAGGGAATCCGTGACCCTTGCTTCATCTTGTTCTCATGACCGCTTTTGATGTTCTGATGCACACAGAGTAGCGGTAGTTTAGTCGATCGTCTGTAGAGTTTGCATCCAAATTGTATCAGACAGTAGCAAACTCAAATTTTATTTGCTAATGGTAACCTTTTGGCTAACAAACCATTGTTTTTTCTCTACCAGGGATACGATGAACTGGTTGAAGCTAACGAAAACGAACAACTTTCCGACTTTCTCCGTATCCCAGTCAATCGTACACCGGTTTCGTTTGGGGCGTCCTGATGGTCCCCGGACTCCTACACCAACATATGTGGGGTCACCTGTCTTTTATGCACTATCTAGTTTGTTACGCAACCGTTTTTGCTGTACTTCTTTTGCAACAACACACGAGTGGCGTTTTTTAATCTTCAGCTTTTCTGTTGGCCAGTTGAAATGTGATTAGCGTTTTTTGTACGTATCGATCATCAATTCGTCCGGTTAATTTCCATTGTTTCATTTTTTCTTTTTGTTACTTCTCACCCCTTTCTGTCCCTCTCCCTCGCTTGATCACATTCCAGCCGTATCAGTTGACTCGCTCCATTGCTTCAATTACATTCCCGCTAAACAGAGCCAACCGCCTATTGTCACCTGCCCCTTGTTGTTTGCTCACATTCCCAAATCCTACTGAACCTTTGCCTTCCTTTACTATGGCCAATTTTTTGATTGTTTCTGTTTTGTGTTCCCAGCTTGTGATCAGTTTTTCTGGGTTTCGGTTAAATACATTTGACATAGTCGATTTACGCGTGTCGCAAACTTTTCGGTTCTGTTCCAAACTGCCTCGTCCAAAGGAATTGGTTTATTTCGAAACGTTCTAGTGTTCTTAGGAACTGAGCCGGACGGGAGGGGATATAGTTCTCTTCCAGCATTTTTGGCAAATCTGACCCAACCGAAAATTGGACAGTGCAACAGGCAGTCCAGTTTGTCTAGCCGATAAAGTGAGGTCCTGCTTCATGATTGGAAAGATCTATCACTCACGGTCGTCAGGGCATCAAGACCTATGGAATCAGCAATTAAGTATATCCTTTTTTGGTTGGATGTATCAGTTTGGTGTGTTTGAACGCCGGGTTCAGAAATGTCTGTTCGGCTTTTTAACTTGACTATAGTGTGATAGTTGCCTGTTAATAGTGATCGTGGTATAAACCGTCAGTCTGCGACATACATAATTGGTATTATGGTCTTCGGAATATTGCATTCGATTGCCAACTTGATAATCCAACGGAATTCGCCCTGGACAATTGTCAAGGAAAACCACACTTGGATACACAGCTCTGACGAGATGTGCAACTCTATACATGACGCGTTCTATCGTCTATTGTGCTTCTTGTCGGTCGTAGGGCGCAAAACTTAGGTGTATAGTCCGTCAGCATCCCTTCCCGTGTTTGCCAATCACACCCAACTACACCGATTGGCCCTGGCACAGATTGGATAATACCGCGCGTAGAAACAAGTGAGAATCCTGGTGTAAACTTGATGTATGATCAGAGGGCTAACATGGGGAGGCAGGTCCAGAGACAATTGGCCCATAACTGTCGGTTCCTGTTGGACATAGTATGCAGAGGATGAGCCGCTGCAGTCAAGACGCGTCCTACACGCATACGTATGTCTCGTGGTGTTTTCCCGGAATTCGATCAAGAGTGAATGACCGTATTCCATGGAACTCTCAGTTTGTTAGTGCAAAAACAGGTTTTTGTTAGATCACAGAGAGCATCGTGCACCACACTGCATTCTTCGATGGATGTTCGGATATGCGCATTCCTCATTGGTGCACTATCCGATTGGCTCTGCGGCAGTTGGTGTCGGTCGGTCTTTGTGTATAATTTTAACTGAAGTATAACCTTAACCACTGAACGGTCGGAACTGGCGTTGGCCTGCAGTGAAAGGCCTAACGGATTGACTGCTGGGCAGTTTCTCAAGGCCATACCACTGATGGCCGATAGTTTCACCAACTTATGCGGTCTATTAGGCCCATATCTAGTCATTGTTAAGCAATAATCGGTCCGATCTGAAAATCGGTAACCGCAACAAGTCCCTCCCGGCACCATTGCCTTAATCAGTGGCTCATTTGCTGAGTGAAATGGAAACCCGATATGTCTGCTCTGGATGGTTTGCGTTATTATTCAGCCCAGCTCAGATGGCCTCTGTGATGTTTTGTAGTTGGTTATGGTTTGACTTTTTCGGGTCCATAAAGCGATGGTTGCAAACAGTTAGTTCTATTTACATCGCTGGATCAGCATAACGTTCACAAACCAGCGTGCAGACAATCAGACAGTCGAATCCGATGTTACCTTTGGGGGGGGGGGTGGACCAAGTGGTTAAAGCGCGAATTTACTGACCGGAAGGTCCGTGGTTCGAACCCGACCTCTGCCACTCGACTTCCCCTGTTTGGGCTTGGGCAACCTGGCAGTAGCCCAGCCCTCCTGCCTTCTTCGTGTGGCATGGCAGTTAGGCATATTCTTATTCTCGGGTTGGCCGGTGAGAGGTTAAGCCCACACATCCATATGAGGAGCCACAATTACTCTGGTTTGGCCTATTTTTATCAACGGCGATGATCATGGTAAGTCATTTCTAGCGTCTTCATAGTCTGATATCCTTAGAAAGCTAAGAGCGATTCTGTATATTCGCTTAGTTTCCGGGCGGACTGCTGTGCGCTAGTTTAGGACAGCCCGCGCAAACGGCCACGGTCTGCGCCGATCCACCTATTTTTATTACCAGGAAACCCTTCGGTCCCCATGCTTCATCGTCTGCTCCATAGCTATCGATTGACTGTTCCCAAACATTATCTCTCGCCACTGGACTCCCATGTCCCTGTTTTCTGCTCTATCACTTCAGATTGTCAAGACAGTCGTTCAGCTGTAGCACCCTTTCGGTGCTTAGCTGCCATGCCACCAGAAGGAAGCACGAGGACTAGGATAATGCCAGGCTGCCCAAGTCTAGACAGGAGAGGTCGAGGTCGGGGTCGAACCATGGACCTTCCGGTCAGTAAATTCGCGCTCTAACCACTGAGCCATCTCGTCCCGGCTGAGATACTGCAATCAAATTGCTCAGCTCAGCGAACAAACCAATGAATGCGCTGCCACGTTTCTCAAGCCAAGACAGGAGCAGTCGAGATATAGAGGTTGGGTTCGAACCACGGATCTTCAGGCCAGTAAATTCGCATTTCATCCACCTGGTCATCTGAAAGTCAGATAGACGCTGGTAGCTTTCAATCTCTTAACTTCGCAAACACAGGCTTATTCGAACGTATGGGAAACAATTGTCCGAAAAAAAGTTTGACAAACATATAGGAACCATGGCGTTCTCATTAGTCTTCGTCTTCTAACTTTATTACTTTTCTGTCAACTGAGGAAGTTGTATATTTCGAACTCTGGTCGTTTCCAATTCCACACCTGCGCCTACTCTCCCCCAGTCGATGTGTCTTCATAGATGTAAAAGGGTTACATTATGACATGTTCTGTGCTTCGGTAGCCGTGCCCACGGCAATGGGGGTTAGTTGCCATTTATTAGTGACGTTATGTTCTATCGACTTTTGCCCTCCCACCGTGGCCACCTCTCAAAAAACGACCGGGTTTCTTGAAGGCCGCAAGAGACAAGTATAACTAACAGTTATGAAGCAATGCAGTTGACGCTGCGAACCTCGGTTGTACTGTGCACCTCTGTAGATTTCCGTCACATTCTATACAACTCGAAGATTTGTTGCTTATCTTCGACTTGTGTTCCAATCAATAAACACTGTGCACATGCACGCATTAATTGGCATTGTTAACCTGCGTGCGACATTCTGCACACATTTTGTTTTTTTGAGTTTTTGGCGATCTAAATGCAGGTGTGAAGCTAGGTGAGGCACGTTAGCTTTCATTTATGTAGGCATGTCGAAGTAGTTTCTGATGAGCACTTTAGAAGACTTTCTGACCGTCCCAATAACATGTTTTGATCCGAACTTCGAAACGAGAAGGCGCTGTGGATCCCGCGTTGAGCGCGCCCCGTCGGTTCAACCGCCACGCCGCTGTTTTGGAGTTCGGGAAAGCGAGTATTTTTAGAAACAAATTTAACAAATGGCAAACGAAGACAAATCAATTGTGGCTAATTGAACACTGAAATTTCAGCGCTTCGGGGCAGTCCAAATTGCGACCGTTGATCCACAGCTCAGTTAGTGCCGTAGAATCGTAAATTCGACCTTGACGTTTGAACACGTGAGTACTAATTGGCTGTCAGTGAGAGCCGGGCGATCGCAAATCACTCATTATTGTTAGAAGTGAATAAACAAAATCAGCTGACATCAAATTTTAAGGTGCGTTAAAAAGACTCTAAGCGTGCATCCATCACTTCAGGACTGTTGCTTTTGGCTGCTGAAGGGGTCACTAACCTTGAGGACCGCTAATTTAAGGTTCCACCGGAAACCCGTTATGACAAGGTTATTGGGACTGATAAAGTGCTTTGCCGTAACAGGGATCCAACTGGTTGGAGGACGCCTCGTTGGTTTAACCATGCTAGCTGAGTTGACTCATTTCAGTTTGTATGCTTTTGTGTCTATGGTGATGCAGCTGCAGTGTTTGTAGGCACTTGTCACGCGGTTATTTTTGTCCATCTAACCGAGGTTATAAACAAAACCTCTTTGTGGGTTTCATTTCTGTAGTGCGATGCTTTGTCAGAGTGCCATTATAGTCATCATCATTGACTGCAAAACCAGCTGAGAACACTGATGCTTCACTACCGGACAGTCATGCCATTTTGTCTGAATAAAGCCATATAGTGGAAAGAAGAAAGAAGACGGGGTAGAGAAGGGGTCTAGGGATAGCCTACAACAAACATCCGGGGTACGTACACCTCCAATACTCAGTCAGATATTCTGGATAGAAACTGACAGACAGATATCGGCCTCCAACACTCAGTCAGATAACCTGGATAGAAACTGACAGACAGATATCGGTTAACCGCCAGAGGGAAGTTCGCTTGGTCCTCGTCCAGGAAGGCGTACAACACCCAGATATTTTGTGACATCTTTCGTCCCCTTATCCCATGTCAAGTTCTGTCCACTTCTAGGCACGGAAAACAGCGCTCGTCTCGGCATACGGTAACATCTTAGCTTGCAGTGCTGGATACATTGCATTCTTTGAGTGAATTGCCACCTGTTTCTCCCAAACCCTCCTCCTGATCACTTCATTCTGAGTTCTCCGATTCTAACCGAATCCAGCGGTACTTCGCAGACATCGATGGTCAAAGATGTGAGGATGTTTCATATCCTGCGCTCGCAGCTGTACAACAACACAGTCCGTACGTTGATCTGATAGACCGTCTCTTTGGGTCACAGTGATACGCATTTTCGATGCCACAAGTGGCGCAGATTGATAAGTGCACCTTTGAGGCCCATTCGTCGACTTCATCTGTCACACTGGCGTCAGAGACAATTCAATATCCGAGATACGTGTGGTTTTTCACAACTTCCACCGCTTGAATTCTTGGAGGCGTGTTCGAAGCATGCACGTCACACGAATCTCGTGGGCGCGAAGAACATGCCGAACGGCTGGATGACCTTAACCAGCTTTTCTAGTAGTGTTTGAGCTTCCAGCCCTTTAAGAAGACCGGGAAAGTGTCTTCTGTTATCAAGAAATGTTGAGTCATGGTAATCCGACAGAAAGGTTTACTATTGTAAACGACCACGTTTTGATCAAGTCTGCTGGAATTGAAAGAACTGGACAGGAAAATTAAAAAAGACAGCTGCAGCAGTAGAGCGACATTCCCTGAGTAAACGGTCCTTTAATTAGGTTCTGTCAAAGTGTCTCATGCTAAACCAGTTATTACCCCCCCCCCCCCCAAATACTTCGTCTCTTTTGTCTGTCCGAGTTAGTTTCGCCGGGTTTTCGAGTGAATTAAAAACTCGATAAACATTGTGAGTTTTCCCTGGTGCCCGAGTGTAAGCACGAAGCCTATTGTACGGTAGAATCAGTCAGATTATTGGGCCTCCGTGTATAAATCTTCCCTTTAAAAAATGGAGCAACTCGTATTCGAGGCTGATTTGACGAGGACAACTGATCGGAGTTTCCGCATTGATAACTCGATGCCGCCGCCTGCGTAGGCGTACCCAGCGAGGTTCACTTCGTTGGACCCATGACTGATGTAAGCGTCTTTAAAAATCTTTAGTAGCAGACCCGATCTTTCACATTTCATGGCGGTTTGTTGATGCACTGCTCCAATGTGTCGATGACGCAGACTAAGCCCGGCCTCTGTATCATCCAGTTAGCGTATTCCACCCCATCACGCACCGTCAAATTCCCGGACCATGTAACTTTGTCAAACCGAATATGACTGATTGCATTTGCCGTGAACTAGTCCAAACGAAACAGGTGTGTATTTTTCTTTGGATGGTGTTTCTCATTGACGAGACGGTCGGACGGCAAGATTACCCGTGTATTTTTCGTTGACGAGACGGTCGGACGGCAAGATTACCCGGTCTCCACCTTGAAACTACAGCCCGATAGTGTGAGTACACGCATGTGCACGTGTGCTTAGGAAGAAGGCTTGTGAGCATGGGGCTGTTATTGGTGAAGTAACCTAGAGCCCTTCGTGTGTGTGTGTGTGTGTGTGTGTGTGTGTGTGTGTGTGTGTGTGTGTGAAGGACTACATACTCCGCGCAGTGCCACGTTTTATCATGCTTTTGTCTCAAACTGGTATTTTCAGGGACTATTCCAATTTTGAAAAAGTTTGGGAAACTGAATCATTTCTTCTCGTTCGTAAACGGTCTTTGTCCAGGGGTGGGACTTATAGGAGAATGACTGTATATTCATGCTGTCATGCAAGAACACACCGTGGAAAACAACAAAGGTGGTAGAAATCTCTTCCTGTTTCAGTTTGTACGATATTCGAGATATCGCAGTATAGTTTTATGAGGGAAACTACTCACAAGGTTGCTGAAAACTCTTCGACAGCCCACGACCGGTTTCACCCTTCATGGGGCTCATCAGGTAGGCGCAGTTCCCGAGTTTCCGTCAACCTTATGTTCTGCATGAAAGTAAATTGGACTGTTTTCAAGAAATACACTCATTTGCAAATCAATGAGACGGCCTGTGTGCAGCACATTCAGTTGTAGAACATCATAAACGAGAGATTCAGTTGAGTTTCGCGTGAAAACCAAATTGATTTGCAAATGAGTGTATTTCTCGAAAACAATTTGATTTGGGCTCATGTTGAACATAAGGTTGACGGATACTCGGGCACTGTGGGCCTACCTGATGAGCCCTAAGATGGGCGAAACCGGTCGTGGGCTGTCGAAGAGTTATCAGCAACCTTCGTGGTAGAGCTCTGTTTTAGTGCCCTTTGTAGACCAGTTTGGGGCGGTTACTCTACAGAGGGATAGACTCTGCATGATATTTCCATATTCACCGTTTAGTTCCCGGGGAAAAGCGATCTAGGTGGGAGGATATTTTTCCATAATTCATTGTGGCTGGTTGGAGAATTCTTGGAATTCACATCACTTTTGTTTGAAAAGTCCCCCCTCCTGTCCTGGCGCAATTATACTGGTGAGTTCCCACCAAATGGTAACAGCACCCGACTGGAGTTTCACTTTTATCGGAGCTCATTAGTAGTGTCGGGGTTTGGATTTTGGACGTCTGACAGACAAGAAGAGCGTGTTACCACTAATCGACCAACCCGGACTGGACGCACTTGAATTATCACTTTCAAATGAGTGAACGTGTTCCATAATTGTTACAGAAGAATAAGCGAAATACACTCATTCGCGAGCCAATTTGGTTTTGCTAGCGGCTCACCT
>NW_008751796.1:339286-345869 GCF_000715545.1 Opisthorchis viverrini
AGCAACCTTATGAGTAATGCATTACGAATGTTACGAGAGAAGTTTTACAGTCAGGCGTTTAGAGTGTCACTTTGTAGGGAGGTTTCGCAAGGTGATTCAAGAGTTTGTGTGCTTTCTAACGTGATTTCATATGATAAGTAGACAGTCGCAAATCTAACTGTTCAGTTATCTAGACGAAAATTCATTTTACTTCAGTCATTCAGCTATCGATCGTGTAGCACTGTGCGAGGTTTTACCTGCTGCAGTGTCGTTTATCGAAGATAGGGGAATGACATCCATGTATTGGGAGCAAGGGCTCGTTGAGGTCACTGATGTTCTATCTGGCTGAGAAACAGTTCAACAAGAGAGCTACTCATCGAGAGCAACACCACTGGCCACGTGACAGAACTGTAACTATCAGGGCTACTATTCATGAGTGTGTCGTATCCTGGGTTCCTCATCCGGGAAAAATGGCGTCTGACAACGTAACTGACTTGACCGTTTAAGACTAAAGTGCCTCCTTGTCAAGTGATTCATCTGGTCGTTTTATAGCCCTGGAGGAGGTAAACTTTTCTGTGACCTACGACGCATACGTTTCAACCAGCGTAATCTACGGAGTGTGACGAATTAATCTATGGAGGGACAAAAAAAGGCTACTTCTTTGAGTCGAATATGACAAGCTCGAGATCTTGTGGAACCCGATCCAGATCTGCCCCCGACAGGGATTGCGCTACTGGGGGTTTCCGATACAGAACCTCGAGACACGCGTAGGTGTGACGATCCCGAATATCAAAAGGAGGAAATGGGTTCGAAAGTGCACGTTCGTGGCGTCAACATGTGCACAAGTCTGTCACAGTGTCATGTCACACCAAACAACGCTGAGCGGAATGTTGTAGCATGGGTTGCGGCGGTCGTGCCTTCCGAGGACTGATTCTGATTGGCGGAAATCAGGACAGACTCTGCAAACGAGGCACGAGCGCGCATTCGTAAGACGGTCAGCTGAGAATATTCCCACATATACACGCATGCTAATGTATCAGTGTTGGACGGGACGCCCTTGCAGCAAGGTGACTAGCGGGTAGACATGAGCAAAACAGGTGGAAATCAAAACTACGTGGGCTGAGGAAGCAAATGGACGGGATGAGTATCATGAGTCCAGGTTAGTTTCACCAGCAACTTACTGCAACAGAAAGAGCCCTTCAGCCTTTGGCCCATATTTATCTGCTGGTCTACATCAGAACGAGCTTGTGTCGTCCGAACTGGATGCATCGGCAACAAAGTCCACCGTGGCTTTAGTTTTTTTCTGAATCGTATGAGAAGTTAACCGCAGTCACCCAAGAGTTGAACATTTTCCCTCAATTTCCTCCAACAAGACAATGACAGTCATATGCATGGTTTACACATTAGACACTAATCTATGAGTCTTTCCTATTTGTAGAAGAAAAGCGCCTCTTGGCAATGCAGTCTTGTTTCTAATGTTGTTTATACTACTGACTAGCGTAGTTGTCGACTCTCTCCTCGTCCACTACTTCTGTCTTTTATGACCAATTTACGCCACATAGCCCGTGTTTCCTCAGCAGGCATTGCATTCGCTATCCAGATAAAATTCAGTCTTGCCTGTTTTGACGTCGGAAACAACTTTTGTCGGATATATCCCTGTGCCTATTGAAGGACACGCACTCGCACGCCAAAACATCACCGGGAGCTGGTTATAACGATGTTTGTTTTAACTGTATCCGAAAGGAGTGTGTGCATCGTGTGCTGTGAAAACATGACATCGACGCCTTGGTAATATTCCGGGGTGAACATGTGGACGTTTGCCATTGCTACGCCACATGTTTCGAGGACTGTTGGCTTCGTCACTAGGACCAGAATCCTACTTGATTAGAGAAGACAAACCCGATCGGTTTTGGCATGGCTTCGATCCTTTAATAGGCTTACGGCCACATTAAAATATAGACTATCAGAGACGAGTTATTTTATGAAGGAAACTACTCACAAGGTTGCTGAAAACTCTTCGACAGCCCACGACCGGTTTCGCCCTGTAGAAACTCGCTAAATTTGTCAGCAGGTTAGAGGACATGGCATCAACTTTTGTCCTTCAAGCCGGGAGATTGTGACTTGATCCAAACACCATCCCATCAGTTTGTTTTTCATGAAAGACTAAACTGAATCTCTCGTTTATGATATTCTACAACTGAATGTGCTGCACATGAGTCTTTTTATTTTCTAGGACAAAAACGTTCTATTCAGTAATGGCGGGATCTCGAAAGTCCCTTCAAAGGTATCGATATGACAGGTGGAACAAATAACCGCTTTAAAGGTGTCCTGAGGTTTTGAGTAGATCAGTTCTAGTTCCAGGTTGTTATTGCTTGCTGAAGCGAGTACAACTTGGCAAATTTTACTCATGGTGGGTTCGAATACATGACGGTTGTTTTGATTAGCTCGTTGTGGACAAATTTGGGACCAGGAGGCATTTCTGTGGAATACTCCTCGCCACACCACGCATACCTGTCCTCTGATCAAGCTCTGAATTCGGCTGACGCTTCACCAGTATCCGCAAGGTAAGCGCAATTCGTTGAGCATAGGGAAGTACTGATATCCACTGCAACTGTTTCTTCTACGCTACCATTTTGATTGATAATTAAACATTCAACGCTGTGGGGACTCTGGAAATCACCTTAGCACCAATGAACTGATGGTAGTCTGACGAACCAGGCGACCCCTCAGGCTTTTGTTTTAGTTTGGCTGAGTTTTCGGAGACCTGAAGTGATTAGATTTTTATATTTTTGCAAGCTGGAGGGTTTCTTCTACGAGGATCTTGCCGGTCACTTGTTTGATGGGTAAGTTATACCACATCCCATCCCTGGACAGACTCTTCGCCACAACAGTTGAAGTTCGTACGATTGGAGTAACTTCATTGTGTGTCCCTTAAATCTATTGTTCATGAGTACCGTCGTCCTGGCCAGGCTTCAAAGCGCTTCAGACTATACTACAGCATGATGGTATTCTTTCTGGTTGAAGAGAACCTGACTAGCTCATCAGGAAATTTCCCCGAGGACACATGGACAAGATCAGCACGATACTTCCTCTGAGCAGATGTTGAACTTACTCAGGCGGTCGAGAAACTGGCAAAAAGACTCGGATCCCTCCAAATGACCTCTATGAACCGAGCTTCCCGTTTGTCGAGCGCGGGGTTTCCGAAGGGACTTCAAGGGGCCTGGATTAGTCGGGTTGCGGCTGCTCCCCTCAGCTGACATGCGAGTCGGAATTGAAGACTGTTTAATAGAACTCTGCCAAGGTCTTCCTGAGTCTCACTCACGAATGCGACAGACCCAAAGGGTTCAATGCTTATGCTGAAGTGGTTGACCAGTAACGGTCGAAAACTGTGACAGTTGGGTAGTTTGTTCGGAACTTATTTTCAAGCGCTCACAATATATGGGACATTCGAAAAGGACGTGTGATTGCAGATCCTTGGCAAAGATTTAAACGCGTACGTGTCTCCGGACAGATTATTGTAGAAACTCGCTAAATTTGTCAGCAGGTTAGAGGACATGGCATCAACTTTTGTCCTTCAAGCCGGGAGATTGTGACTTGATCCAAACACCATCCCATCAGTTTGTTTTTCATGAAAGACTAAACTGAATCTCTCGTTTATGATATTCTACAACTGAATGAGCTGCACACAGGTCGCCTCATGTTTCGGTTGGCACGATATTCGAGATATCGCAGTATATTTTCATAAGGGAGACTACTCACAAGTTTGCTGGAAACTCTTCGACAGCCCACGACCAGTTTCGCTCTTCTCGGGGCTCATCAGGTAGGCGCCAACTGAAACACGAGGCGGCCTGTGTGCAACACATTCGGGCGGGAGATTCGGTTGAGTCTCTCCTCTCATGAAAATTGACTTACAAAGAAAGAAAGGTCGTCTTATTTTGACCTCATAGTTTTTCGGCATTCTGTCACCAATCTTGGAGTCTGGTAGTCCTCAATCGGTTTGCGCAAAGTGAGTAGTCAACAGTCATTTCTCTCCTAATACTCATGCAGTTCACCAGCTCTCTGAGGATCCGTAAACGTCATCCGTGACTGTCACGAAGCCAAATGGCTGTCAAGGTTACCTAACGCTGTCGAAGACAAAAAGCTTAGCAGAAGATTTGAACGCTAGTTTGAGAGACAAAACAGAGAAAGTATGGCGACTAGCACTAACATCCTTGAATTATGTATTTGGAGTTACTCAAAGTTTGCAATCGATTTTGAACACAGTAGAGTTTGATTCGTTGACCAGGGATCGGTTTTTCGTGTATGTTCGCACCTGTGATCAATACAGCTCGCACAAGTGAAGCATCCTTCCGGATGAATCCATCACAGAGAAGGGTTTGCCGGGATACTTTTCAGGGCAGTCGAAATCGACTAAATTCAGTCTTTCTCGTGAAACCCGATCGTATGTGCGTCCATCTGTTGCGGTGCATATCGGGAGTCAGCAGATTACCTGACACGATATCTACTGTTCGTCTTTCAGCAGTCTTGCTTATATGATATAATTTGTATCGAAATTTCTCACTTGTTCACAGAAACCTTCTCTCCGATTTGGCCACCTAGCAGGTCGGGTTTCAACAGCACAGAAATATGCAATTCATCTGTGCTCTGATAAGCTGGATCGAAACCGCCGATCCTTGGATCGCGGATTTTGAGCTGTATACCAAAAGGTTTCGCACTGATGCTCAGGCCTTCGCTGCGGAGTTATTTATTAGAAAATGCCAACTGAACAGTTACAGACTATTGGTCAGGGAAGCATCTTCTCCTTGAACGCGTCTTCCCGAACTTTCCTGAATATTCATTGACTGTTGCCAGAATGCAAGCAAATGCTACAAAGCAACTCCACAAATTCCGTAATAGATTTCATTTTTCAAGAGACGCGCGGTGAATTTACGAGAAAACATACTACTCGCATGCCTTCCCATCAGTAGTAGCACCGTTACACTGGTACGTCAGATGCTCACATTGAACAACCCTGAACAAATAGAAACTCTAATCAGGAAAACATTTTCACCGAATGCAAAAACTGTTTTCAACTGGGTTTTAGGTGACTGTAAATCGGAATCAGGATAACGACTAAAACCAACTATCCGTAGCGTCCGTGGAGACGACTCATCTTAAATTGAGGACACTCATCTTTGATTAGACCAAGGTGTTTTGTGATTTTCGCTGTAATGGCGACCCGGCTTCATACATGAATTAAATCTTTGGGGCCCACAAAGCATTGTGATGTATACTTGCATCCTCAGGTTATTGTCGCCTACCCTCAGGAGGTCTTGTTCGTCTGGTGATATTGACAACGCCGAGCTCCCCCCGTGTGTTACTGGAGAACGATAGCAAATGCATCATTGCATAGTACACTTCATGTAGCCTCAACACAATAGCTTAAATCGTTCCAATTAATTCAACATTCCCTAAAGTCTGTGTGACACGTGATACTGCAGGTTACGCACATCTATCGTCTAACATCAGTGTGTTATTCCTGATCACGTGATCTCATAAGTTTACACATTGCTCTTTGCTCAAAAAAGACCATGGCGTGCACATCCGTGTTTGTTCAATATGAACTCATTTTTCTTCACGTGATTGTGATATGTGATCTAGTAAGTGGATCGGGGAAAGAGCTGAGCGACCAGTTCAGTGGTGTGAGACAGACGGATTTACTCTTCAGGTAACGAAGTCACAAAACTGAACTTGTTTTCGATTACGACTTATTGGTAAATCACCTTCGACTGATCGACATGCTTGCCTGTCACACTACGTGCGCGCTTCTCATTTGACCTTGGGACGGAGTTGTGTCACTGTCGCGCTTCGTTCGTCTTTGCATGATGAATTCGACCCGACCAAATGCAGACACCTCACCACTATCAGACCTGCTGACGCCCAAATACGTCACGTGGATAGCAAATGATTCAGCACAGTGTTCTGCGCACACATGTCGAGATTTTGCCGTAGAGAATGCATGTTACCAAATCTCGACCCGACGGCTGATACGAGGTGCGCGATAAATGAGTGACGCTCCAGTTTGTTCACTTCGCTCGCATTTGTTGGAGCGATCCGAGAGCTTCGTTTATGGTCGGTGATTGGAAGCCTTGATTTTCTGCTAATTTGCCCAATCGATGCGATCAAACTTGTAGACAGATTTGGCCCGGTTATCGGACTTAGGCGGGTCATGCGTGCGAACCATTTGCCACCACCGACAGGTGCTCATTTTGAAAGTGGTGCGGATGTTGAAACCGGAGCGCAAGGAATAGATACTTTCACGTGCATGTTGCAGGTACGGAATTAGAGCCTTGTCAGTTGGCTCAACCATCGGTCTGCCTGATGTATCTGGGTTGGGCGCCTGAAGAGTATGGGACAAAGCTGCAATGGAAAATAATAATCGTTCAGCTGTAACACCCTTTCGGTGACTAGCTGCCACACAATCTGAAGGAAGAACGAGGGCTGGGATACTGCTAGGTTGCCCAAGTCTAGACAGCGGAAGTCGACAGGTGGAGGTCGGATTCGGAACACGGGTATTCAGGCCAGTAAATTCGCCCTTTAACCACTGAGCCACCTCCCCCCCCCC
>NW_008751796.1:346552-354954 GCF_000715545.1 Opisthorchis viverrini
CGCCCTTTAACACGGACCCCCCCCCCCCCCCCGGGACGGAGCTACGGTACCACAAATCCTATTTCCGCGACGAGCCAGTATAGAAATGATCACTCTTTTCACACCAAATGGGTGAGCAGATTTAAGTCTAGGTAGCAATCTGATAGGTTCAAAGTGATCATGGCTCCAAGGGACTCAACAATCGAGGAAATCAATCGTCCTGTTGGGTGTGGAGTTGTGAAAAGAACTGATTCACATAACATGTCTTTATGATAACAAGTGTGTCACTGACGTGTAAGAGCCAAACTCTTGGGAGACTGATCAATGTCTGAGATTCGGGCTGTGCTTGGAACGGGTTGGCTGCAACAGGAGAAACTGTCAGGTGAACTCATGGCAATTCCTACAGGCTTTTGGTAAATTCAACCATTGAATGTGAATCGAGTGGATCGTACGCATCATTTCAAACCTTGTGGAATCTCCTCTGCAGAGAGGGGAGTGAGGTTATCCCAGATGGTGTCGTAGACTGTGGGCTATCCGTGTAAAGCGGAATAAGCTCAGAACTAAAAAATGTTTCATCTTTACCAAACGACAGTTGTCTTAGAGAAATACACTCATTTGCGAATCAATTGGGTTTTCACGAGAGACTGAACTGAATATCTCGTTTATGATATTCTACAACTGAATGTGCTGCACACAGGCCGCCTCATGATTCAGTTCGCACGATATTCGAGGTATCGCAGCATATTTTTATGAAGGAAACTAATCACAAGGTTGTTGAAAACTCTTCGAGAGTTTACGACCGGTTTCGCCCTTCTTGGGGCTCATCAAGTAGGCGCAGTCGAAGAGTTTTCCGCAAGCCTGTGAGTAGTTTCCTTTATGAAAATATACTGCGATATCTCGAATATCGTGCCAACTGAAACATGAGGCGGCCTGTGTGCACCACATTCAGTTGTAGAATATCATAAACGAGAGATTCCGTTGAGTCTCTTGTGAAAACCAAATTGATTTGCAAATGAGTGTATTTCTCGAAAATAGACTGATGTGGGTTCACGCAGAGCGCAGGGTTGACGGAAACTCGGGGACTGCGCCTAACTGATGAGCCCCAAGTAGGGCGAAACCGGTTGTGGGCTGTCGGGGAATTTTCAGCAACCTTTTGAGTAGTTTCCCTCATGAAAAAGGCAGGTGTTTTACTTTCTGGAAACAAATTATTCAAATTGATGGTATGAATTACCCCAGTACGTTGAAGTGTCAAATTTGCTTTTGTGGGTTTGTAGCGGTCATTCACTGGATCACACGTCACAAACACGTAATTCACGTGACTATTCCCGTTCCGACAACACGTACACTACAATTTCCCATCCGTTTTAATTTATGCGGCTACCGCCTGCGTCTGGCGTTAGTCTTACGAACTTCAGCCACATCAGGTCAAGTTGTATTCATGTCCGTGCAATTAGAAAACACGAATGGACACCCCACTCTTGGCATTGCACACAGCAGATAGAAATGCAATTCGGCCTAAACACACTCGCGCGCGCACAGGACGGGAAGTCAACCGAGCTCCACAAGTCTCCACGGACAACTACGCTACACATGTAGCAGATATACTGCAGAGAATACACGTCCCACGTCCGAAACTTCACGCAGGAACTCTCCACAGTTGTCCTCAAGCTAAAAGTCACTTTTTGGCTTATTCCCTTCTTGCATTGTATTTCTTTTTATCAAGTGCACACAACTTTTGTAAGCATTCTGGTCATTCGAGTGGAACAGACATTTTTTGGTGCTTGCCACTTGATAATCAACCTAGTTACGTAACAACCAGATCTAATCTATGCACTACTCATAAGGTTGCTGAAAATTCGCCGACAACCCACGATCGGTTTCGCCCTTCTAGGGGCTCATCAGTTAGGGGCAGTAGCCGGGTTTCCGTAAACCTTTTGTTCTACTTGAAACCAAATTGCACGAAATTAGCGAATATACACTCATTTGCAAACTAACTTGGTTTTTCGAGAGATTCAGCTGGGCTCTGGGTAAGTCTGTCGAAAAATTAAATTAATTTGCAAATGAGCGTTATTCGCAGATCTAATCTAATTCACGGTCGGACGTGGTGGGGCGCCACATTCGTTAATTTTCGATCGTCTGCAAAATCCGGTTGGATTGTCTTATTCCGCTACGAAACAAGTTCATTCGCGAGAGATTCACTTAGGATTCAGTTCTCTCACCCGCTGATAGGAAATTAGCGAGCGGATGAGCCTACCTCGTGAACTGCGTGCAATTTGCGTTCAACTAAAAGACAGGATTGACGGAAACCACGGGACTGCATCTACTGCGGTGTTTTGCATCTTTCTCTTGCTCGCATGATAACATTTCGTATTTTGCCAATTGCATAAAGGTTTTTTGTTTGAATACAAAAAAACTACAAAAACGAGTATTTGTACAATTTCTCGCAATACAAACGTGGTCACGTGGTTCGACTACCTCTTCTGATTTCGCTCACGCTTACAGCGGTCATTCGCAAGTTTCACGTGACAACTCTGACATAAAAAATCAGACTATCTTCGGAATCTATTATGTGTGAGAACTGTTCAGAAGAAGACCCCCGGACAACCATGATTTGCTTATTGTTTATTCGCTGACCTGGGCCAACAACGAACTATGTTAAAGAGTCTGTTCCATCTGACCTCTTTATTATTGCAAACTAAACCTAGCGTTGTTATTTTAATTTCTCTGCCACGCACTACTGGCAAAGTAGCTTTGTGGGTAGCCAAATCAATGTGCTACCAAATGTGAGCCCAAAGAAATGCGAAACCAGTTACAGGTTGCATTTTCAGCAACCTTGTGAGTAGTTTCATCCAACAAAATGGACAGCGATATCTCAAATACTGCAAAAATATGTGAAATATGAGACAACCTTCATCTAGCAAATTCAGCTGAAGCGATCCACAAACGAGAGACTCGGCTGGGAGTCAAATTCGAATTTTTCAAGGTTTTGTTGATCCGCAGTGTTTAGGATATTAAACTTCGTAAATCCGCGTCCTCATAGTAGTAAGTTGAGAAATCATAAGAATTTCGTTGACCGGGCTTTAGTCGAATCTGACTTATCGATTTTGGAGACACATAATAAGTGAAGTCTTACTGAATTACTAAACAGTTGGGTGAAACTTCCTTCTGCTCAAGGGGGTGTTCATCACACAAGACTCTTCAGACTCGTAAAAAGTAGTCAAAATTTGCACAGACGTTGATATCATGAGATAAATAGTCTGAGGAGGCAACGTTGCATGAACTAACAGACGAAAAGGATAGATGTGAGTTATCGAACCCTCACATTCACGGCTGATAAGGTCAACTGTACTTTTCCGTCAGTGCCTTAGGTGCCTCTTAAACAGACCGACCCATTTGCACTTACACACTTAGTTGCAGTGACGCACAGAGTAAACTGGTTTTACTGCACTGACGTGAATAACGTCATTGGTACATCCGGGAACTGGATCACAGGGCCAAATTTAGTTTCCACGACATCCTAGTTGCCAGCGGAGGGATTTTTAAAGTTAATCGGAAATGGTTCGGAGAAAACGGGCGAGAGGAAATCATGGGGCGGTCTTCCATGAAAATCTAACAAAAGTGGTCCGATCGATTTGTGAATATCTCGCTGACGAATAGAAAGTCGTTGTGCAGCGGATTGTTTTTTTGTTGATTCTTCTAACTATTCAAGCTATCTGAAAATCCAACTTTATCAACCGAATCCACTTTCAATGGGGCGGTCGTAACAGGATGTAAAGATGAAATCACCAGCTTGATGCTAGGCGGGTGGAATGACATTTTTCAGTTTCGAACCTACCGCTTAGAAAGCAGAGTATGATCGTACGGTAATGAAATACCTCAAAGCGTCGTCTGGGGGAGGGGGGTCGAGCGATATAGAATCCAGATGACCTCGATGTATCATTCTATTGATCCGTGATGCCGGTACCAACTAAATTGAATCTTTGATGTGTTGTTCTCGTCTATCACTCACAACTTTCCGGGATGAAGCGTGTGACCAAAACCATCAACCCACGTGGACTGTGATTGGTTGCCTGACGCTAATGCTTGGGCGTTGACTAGGATGAGTGAATTCAGTCGCATGTCGGTTAGACACAGCCACGCCCATGTGTTGCTGTGGGATTGTGCGCATATTTGAATAGGATCTTGGACCGCAGCGAATGCAAATATGCAAATATGGCAACGGAACTGATATTTGTCGGATGTGCTTGGTTACGAGGAGAATGGGAAACTCTCAGAAAAACCGACGAGCTTTTATCGAAAAAGTTTGATGAGAATCGGTAGATTTATTTCCGGGCAGCGTTTCGCTTTTGACACAAAAGCTTCGTCAGGCCAAGTGACTAGGTTCCGAGGTTGGTCGAGATTTAAGGCGGAAGGAGAACCAATCAGCCAGGTCAAGCTAAATCTCTGTTGGGTGTCGGCAGAGGGATTTTAGTGTGTTAGAGTGGTTGAACAAGTGTTGGGCCGGTGGGGAAACCTACATGTGTTTGGGTCCTGCCTAGGGTCTAGTTCTTCTGGTTCGGTTCATTTGATGGTTCCTCTTGAACTTCGTTTGAACCTTCTGTTAGTCTGTGTGGGTGAGCTAGTGCTAAGAAAGTTGTGTAGGAGGGATGCTGTGACCTTTGGTCGGTTGGGGTTTCCACCCCTACCCCCCGGTTTTTTCTAATGATCCTAAGTGGATTGACAACCACACCGTCACGTGTCAACTCGGCTTATCTAAGACCGCTTTCCATACGCTCGCTAGCTCCACACCCTCGATTCTATTCACGCTGTGATGCTTAGTGATTTCCACCGCCTCGGCTATCAGCCGTTGTGGTGTGAATCGCAGTCCCCGTCTTAAGACTTCCACATTCTCCAGATCTATTCTATGTCCCGTGTCTAAGGCATGTACCGCCATCGCTGAGTCTTTGACCAGCGTTTGGTATTCTTCTGCATTCCTTGGTGGCTTGTTAATCCTTCTTTTATGCTCACCAATTCTGGTGTGCAATTCCCTGGCAGTTTGTCCTATATAAACCTTAGCACAATCGTTGCAGTTAATTTTGTACACACAGTCCCTAGTCCTTTCAGCCGGCAGGGGATCTTTCAATTGCACCAAAACTGAGCGTAGCGTTTTTCCCTTCTGAAAAGCTACTCTAATGTTGGCTAAGTTCAACAATCTTCGAATAACCTCCGATGTTCCTGCTTTATATGGAATGGCTGCTGTGCCAATCCATTCTTTACTGGGTCTAGATACTGGAACCAATATCTTCCTTAGTCGTCGCCTAATCAAACTCACTGGGTATCCTATTTCTTGAAGTTTGTTGGCAATTCCGATTCGAGCTGCCGTCCGGTCGACCTCTTCTGTGCACAGCACGCTAACTCAACGAAACATCGATGAGACAATACTGTCGTACACGGACTTTGGGTGTGCTGATGAATAGCTTAAGACGGTTCCTGTGTCTGTTGGTTTCTGGTAGATAGTCGACGAGCCTTTTTGGTGTAGACGTCCTGGGAGCACACATCCGTGGTGGGAATCGACTGCCAACAGCGCGGTTCCTCCGGAGAAGATGGCGCCTAACAAAAGATTCAGTGCGTTTTATGGTCTGGAGAACACGTTCATTTAGGCAGTTTAGTCTGATCAGTGACTGAGCACGACAGAATGACCTTTCTATACTTATACTGAGCGTGTCAGAGTTAGCTAGCGAAGAGATCGATCAATGGATTTGGGGTGGAGCCCAAGTATTGCCGTCGACAGGTTCCAATAAACGGTGAGAACTGAAGAGAATTTCGGTTAACATGGCAAACGTCCGTCAACCAATGCGGATCTATTTAGCCAGGCAACGCGTGTTTCTTATAAGATACATGGGGCGAAATATAGAATGCCGCAAATGAAATGGGCGTGACGAGAATGGACGTGGGTAGCTTACGCTGGATGGCCCAAGGTCTGAATGAATTTGATTGGTTCTATTGTTTACGTAAGATGATACGCATGAAGACTAATCCCGTTTGTGCGAACAATCAGGTGTTCGAAATACCAAACGAGAGAGCTGGGATTAAGAACCCCCCGATGGGAATGTAACAGCTCCACATTCCTTCGGGGCTTTTCAACACAGATTGCATTCGTATGCAACAGGAAATCTCTTCACACAAGCAATTTTCTCACAATATCGTGGACAGCAGAAAAGCATGAAAACCAAGTTATGCATGTCAAATTCCATGGAAACTTGCAGAGACACAACTCAACCCGACGTCGGAAAATCTTCCGTCTTCGAAATGAGACGGAAATTTGAAGAGAATGCTAAAATGCTTGAGGCAGATTTCATCACATTTGGCCGACCAAGTGAAAGCACACTGGAAATTGACACACAAGGAGGTGGAGTGATCGAGAAATACACTCATTTGCAAATCAATTCGATTTTCACGAGAGACCCAACTGAATTTCTCGTTTTTTTATGATATCCTACGACTGAATGTGCTGCACACAGGCCGCCTCATGTTTCAGTTCGCACGATGTTCGAGATGTCGCAGTATATAGAGGAAACTACTCACAGGGTTGCTGAAAACTCTTCGACAGCCCACGACCGGTTTCGTCCTTTTTGCTGAGACTCATCAGGTAGGCGCATTCCCCAAGTTTCCGTCAACCTTACGTTCTACTTGAACCCGCATTGGACTGTTTTCGAGAAATACACTCATTCGCAAATCAATTTGATTTTCACGAGAGACGCAAATGAATTTCTCGTTTTTTTAATGATAGTGGAACATATGGTTGACAGAAACTCGGGGACTGCGCCTACCTGATGAGCTCCATGAAGGGCGACACCAATCGTGGGCTGTCGAAGAGTTATCAGGAAAATTGTGAGTAGTTTACTCTATGAAAATATGCTGCGATATCTCGAATATCGTGCCATTTGAAACATGTGGCGGCCTGTGTGCAGCACATTTAGTTGTAGAATATCATAAAAAACAAGAGATTCAGTTGAGTTTCTCGTGGAAACCAAGTTGATCTGCAAACGAGTGTGTTTCTCGAAAACAGTCCAATTCGAGTTCAAGTAGAACATAAAGTTGAGGGAAACTCGGGGACTGTGCCTACCTGATGAGCCCCAAGAAAGGCGAAACCGGTCGTAGGTCTTCGAAGAATTTTTAGCAACATTGTTAGTAGTTTCTTTTATGATGTGGAGTGATGTTGAGATGATCCACAGCATTGAAAAGAAGAGTTTGTAATACTGGAATACTATTACGACCACTACGACCTTTTGTACCGTGCCATAGCAGTCAGTCAGACCTGGCACGGTACTTGTCCACCAAGGGCATCGGTTAGAATACGCGGACCAGTTTGGGGCACAAAACTACGCCCAAAGTCGAAACAGACTGGTGGAGATTGTCTTTGTGCTTGAACTGTTGAGTGCGTAGATTATTTCGGTGGCGAGCGCGTCGCGTCAAACAATCACAAACCACTGTATGAAGGCCCTAAACGCCTACACAGACTCTAAAAATGCGACGAATTTATTCAGTCAGTCATGGACGCAGAGATCGTTGCTCACATTTTATCCAAGACCCAAAAATGTCCAAAGTGCTAAGGGATCAGACGAAATTGGGCAGTTTATTACTCACAGGCAAGCCGGATGAGATATGCCTGGCCACCAAACGAGTTGGAAGAGCTCTTGAAGATATACCGCGGACTGTACATGTCTGACCAAACAGCGGTTACCCCACGAGCCTTTTTAAACGATTGTGATCAAGGGAAAATCGAGGGAACCGCCGAGCACACACTCTTGTATGAATGACAACATTCGGAGTGCAATGGAACCCAGGCGAAATCGGAAGGGAACCAGGGAATCAACGTTTTTATGACAAATGCCAAGTTGACCATGACGAATGGTATTATCGTAGATCTGCTTTCCCATACTTGGGAACAATACACTTTGATTACCTGTCGCTGAGATGATTCCTTCGAGGTTGAACAGCTGTTTACCGTTTGTACAGCGGCAGTAAAGTTTGTCACGCTCTCTCGGTTCGCACGAAATTTCACACCGGATACAGGAACACAGTTCACCAGCTATGAATTTCAACCCTTTAATCCAAAATTGGGATTCGAGCACCGTAGCGCAAGCAAGCTCCACAGACAGTCAAAAGTGCCGTACTGATAGAAAATGTTCTACCACAGGACACTACAACAATGCCTTAAGTAGCAAAGATTTTATTGTCATATCCTTTAGACACACCTAAGTAAAAGTACCATTACTACCGCAAAACTCGTCGCTTGCCTTCGTTGAAGGTAGGGGACAAGTCATGTATCCAACATGTCCCCGGAAACATTAGACTCTGAATTGGGTATGTCTACTGTTCGTAGAACCATCTACAGCGTGCATGAGGGGTGCTGACAAGTAGACGGGCTGACAAGACCCGGG
>NW_008751796.1:354998-379657 GCF_000715545.1 Opisthorchis viverrini
TTTTTGTCGGATGTGTTTTTTCGTTTCATTTTACACTACTACATACGCCTCCAGTAGTGATCGGTCATCAAAGATATTGGAACGTTTGGAACGTTTGACCCAATTGAGCGACTGTACATGTTACGCTTGTGAGTTCGTTCAAGGTAGATCTTTGTTAATTCTCAACCCAGTAACAGCTAGGAATTCACAGTCACACATTCAATCCACGTGTTGAACACTGACGTCATGCTGTTGATGATGATGATGATTTTATTGTAAAACGGTAGCCCTTGGATAATGATGACGTAATCAATATCTGGAATGACTAGCTACTTCACCAAGTGAATCGTCATCAGTGACGTGTTCGCTCTGACAGACAGAGAATGACTTAGGTAGCCCCTGTGTCATTTGGCTTTTGCGTGATTACGTGCGACTTAGTGCGCCACTGTTGTTGTGTCCCACGTGATGCTGCTCAACTATCTCACATACATCCAAGTCAGATAGATAATGAATTTTAAAAAGAAGGAGATCTGGTGGAACAGACTCTCAACTTTCAACCATGGGAACAAACCAAATGTGTGACTTCCAGCGGTTCCCCCTCCGAAGGCGAAGCACACTGGACTCTGGCACGCGAAGCGAACGGGACCAAGGGACACGGCTTGGTACAACTTCACTGGACTAGCCGCATTACATCAGTGCAAATGAATGGTACTCAAGCACAGATCACGAATTCCATGGGCGGAAAAACAAAGCAGCACGTGCATGCATCGTAATTTCGTGAAAGGTATCCCTTCACCACCGGTTAGGTGTTCACTGATTTTAGTACCTGGTAACTGTCGGTTAAGCTGCCACATGTACTGCGTTTTTTATGAGCCAACGCCTTTTGACACCAAATGCTGTTTTTTGCCCACTTTGTAGGTCTTGTTAATGCCGGAGCTTGACTCCAGCTAACTAACCTTGACGTTCGAGCAGTAATATGAATTGATCAGCCCAGTGACAACGTATTTCACGAGCTATTCGATTGACTATCGTAGTGCTTGTTACCATCAACTGAGGCTTTGTGGCCTCAAAGACTCCCTATCGTCCCACCTGCCAAAGGGGAAATTTACTGGACTTCTGTATCATGTAATCTGAAGAGTTATTTCAAGGTCATTCTCTGCATTTGAGCTAGTTACTTTGACTGGCACATTCCAATGCATCAAGTTGATGATTACGTCTTTAACTGCTTTTAGGAGACATTCATTAAATTCAAAGCAATCAAGAGGATTGAGCAGACATTCGTGATCAGGAGGTTTAGCAGTCAGGAAGAGCCGGAAAACTGTCGGCTCCAAAAACGGCATTTCATTCTTCATCAACTTGTTAACTCTGACGTCCAAATGACATCTTCTATGAAAACACTTGTGTAAATTCTACGTTACGCTAGTATTTCTTTATACTCGGCAACTGCAGTCGATCCCAAACTGACAGGATCGTTTCTGATCCCTGACAAAATAGCTCTGTTCTTCGCGATCTGTTAGTCTGATTGTTGGCCGAGAAATTCGGTCTGATAGTCTAAGGTCCTTGAGACGTTTTTACAGATACGCCCAACTTTGTACGTGTGTACAGTAAACATTGGATCATCGTGCCAACAGTGCCGCGTCTTCAAATTAGTCTCACTTTCTTGACCATTTTGGCCTTGATGTTTTGCACGTTACTCGAGTGGAACTTCTTGAATGCTTGTGGAATGGAGCACACAAAGTGGATTTCCGAGGTTGCTAAATATTACCCGGACCAAATATTCTGAAAATGGGGGAACGATATACAAGTTAGTACTAAAGTTGATTCACAGTGACCTAAGATCTTGTTCAGAACGCGCTCACCTGATGTGAGTAATATCAGTATGTTCCAACAACAACAGGCTATTGGCAAGCATTTGATCCTGTACTCAAGGAAGTGCCTTTAAAGTGTCATTTCTGAATAGGAATCGGTGTATTCAAACACCGGGAGTGAGTGTTATATGTCAGATTTTAGTTGAATATCTTCTGTTTCTGAAGATACAATGTCGTTAGTTTCCAGAGGACAGGTGAGCTTGTTTTTTCCTTTCCAACGACTGATTCTCTCTACAAGTGGATTCCAAAGGGGCGATACATTCATTGGTGCGACCTAGGCTTTTTTTGACTTTCCAACACGCTAGGAACCGGTCCTTAAAATCTGTTACGTGCCGTCACAGAAAACCAGAATTGAAATATTTGGCGTCGTTGATTCATTTAAACGAGTCAAATGTTACCCCAATTGGACGATTTCATAAATATTTCCGATGCAAATTCTCACTGCATCAGGGAGGTCTCTCAAATGAGACTAGACTGGCGTTGTTAATCAGCTAAGCACAGATGACTGTTCAGCTGTAGCACCCTTCCGGTGCCCAACTGCCATGCCACCCGGAGGAAGCACGGGGGCTGGGATACTGCTAGGTTGCCCAAGCCTAGACAGAGGAAGCCGAGAGGCTGAGGTCGGGTTCGAACCATGAACCTTCCGGTCAGCAAATCCGCGCTCTAACCGATTCGACCAAAAAAATCGTTCAACTGTAGCACCATCTCGGTGCCCAGCTACCCTGCCACATTAAGGAGGTACGAGTGCTGAGACAGTGCCCCGTCGCTTAAGCCTAGACAGGGGAAGTCGAGAGGCAGAGGTCGGGGTCGAACCATAAACTTTCCGATTAGTAAATTCACACTCATCCCGATTGGTGATGAGACGTCTATAATCCAACCGCCAAGGCTGGCGAACGGAACACCAGCCATACCTACCTATATTCCGCAACGTACTTAACTGTAATTATATGAAGATGAAAACCAAATCAAATAACGCTGGGTGTTTTGTCGAAGCCCGTCTAAAGTGCCGTAATTTTTGGAACCTGATATAGTGGTATAGTGTTAAGCGTATTACTTATCTGAAGAGTGTCCATCACATGGGAGAGACAAAACTGTTCTTTTCTCCAAAATGGGCTCAATTCAGATGATTAATTTTGCCGTTTCATAATTTCAGTTCTAATTAAGAAGCAAGATGATCACAAAGACCACCAGGTCAATTGTTGATTTAGATAAGAATGAGGACTCCTGAAAAAGTTAACTTAAGTGGGAATCAAAACGTATTAGAAGAGGGCTGGTAAGCTGGATAATTTCATTTCAGGGTGAATAAACCCAATTCAGGGGTGCCTCTTTTTCGTTGTGGAAACTAACTACTACTATTTTATCAGTAGGTACAAAGAAAAGATTCTCCAAAAGTCACGGAAAATCGGAACGCAGCTGAATAAGTATTTTGACATCTAGGATGGTGATCTTTGCCAGATAAACCAAGATGTCACGATATTCCCGTCTTCGCAGACACTGAAGTGCTCTTCAGGCAGAGACGTGTTTTGGACGCGTCCATGTAGAACATTCGGGTACATTCCTGAAAATAGGTGATGCGGCGTCTATTTATGTGTGTACGCGTTCTGCGCAAACAGTGTCCGGTTCATTCAGAATACTATTCGGCAGTTTGCCCATGTTGACAGCATCTTGAGTAGAAACCTTTCAGTAGTGCAGAAACTCAATTTAAAACAACTCAGTCTGCACTATTTTGCATGTCCCTAAGTCAGGTATAGAAAGAAAACAGCGTGTATGAACCACCTCTTGCGCTCAGCGCTTCGAGATAGGTGTCCTCTTTTGACGCTCGCTTCGTAGCTGCTTTTCTACATTGTAAAGGAACAATAATTCGTATTTCTGTGAGCGGAGTCGATAAGGTTCGCTCAGCGCATACGGGTGAGTGGTGATCAGATGGGTCAGGTTATTCCCAGTACATGAATTTGGTGGACATAAAATTGAGCCCCCTTCAATAACAGCTTTACTTGCGGACACTTGCAACTTCGACAAAGAACAGTTTGCGGTCAAAGCGTAGGAACCTGGGTCACTTGAAACGTTGTTGATCAGTTGTTCCTTACCTGTGATCTATTACTTGAAACTTGATCAGTTGTTCCTTACCTGTGATCTATAAGTCTGGAGAATCGACGGTTTTACGGATAGATAGTATTATTCAATGCAGCGTGTTGTTTGATTTTGCTATTCTCGAAATTTTCACCGCTGCCGTTGCGTTTCTTGTATTTGTTATCTAATCAACCAATCAATCGATCCGGCCGATGGTTGTACATTCCTACTTGATAAAACTGTTTGAATAGCTAGAAAATTAAAAAAAAAGGACTGGTGACAATGTCTGAAACCAAATGTCTGCTTGGTCAAACGCTGCTTTGTAGATGTTCGTGTGTGTGTGTGTGAATGGGCGTTAATAACACCTCTTTTTCCTTTGCATCCTCACTGTACAAAACCCTTCTCAGATTGATGGTCCACAAAAGCTCAAAACAAATAGGACATTCGAACAGCAGATATCAAATCGCACAAGGTCGTTTGTACTCAAAACACAAAACAGGCTCCGGGTCTTTTCAGGTTCCGTTATAGAACGCTGACGGACTGGTTGAGGAAAACACCCGTGACTGATGGACAAGTAGATATCATTTTGATTGACACTTTTTCTCAAGACTGTTTGTCTGTTCGATCTTTTTTTCCAGTGAACACCTGAGGTTTGATTCTGCTTGTCTAAGTCAGCTATTCGGAAAAAATCTACACTTTGGATAGGGGCTAAAACAAACAGAAAAGACATCCGGGAGGTGGACAGATGAATTCTGTCGTATAGGAAGAAAGCGAACCGGAAATTTCGTAAGGGAATCAAGATTCTAAGTGTGAATCTCAACGGATGTCAAAAACGTTTATTTTTCAACAAATAAGCTGATAAAAAGTTGCGTGTGGAATTCACAGCTGAGCCGGTGTGTCTTTGTTTCACAACTTACTGTTACAAGGTCACCCTGAATAGACGGTCTTTTAATTGGGAAATTAGTGTATTTCTCGAAAACAGTCCAATGCGGGTGCAAGTAGAACATGAGGTTGAAGGAATCTCGGGAACTGCGCCTACCTGATGAGCCCCAAGAAGGGCGAAGAGTTTTCAGCAACCCTGTGAGTAGTTTCCTCTATGAAAATATACTGCGATATCTCGAATATTGTGCGAACTGAAACATGGGGCGGCCTGTGTGCAGTGCATTTAGTTGTAGAATATCATAAACGAGATATTCAGTTGAGTCTCTCGTGAGAACTAAATTCCTTCACAAATGAGTGTGTTTCTCGAAAAACACCTTTACCTATACTATTATAATAAAATTCCTTGGGACTTCGCCCATTAAATGGATACCCATAAGAAAAGTTGTCAGGCGAAGATCAGGTGACGTAAGCCGTCATTTAAAGATTAATTGGCCTCATATAGTGTATGAATAAAAAGTACTCACACTGCTGGTGAACTGCTTACTAATGGATGATGACTGTCCTCTCTCATTAAAAAGTTGACGCACATGGTAGACACATAGCTGACAACGCCCGGAAAAATCAAGATCCCTGCAGTTTTTTGAACACAACCTCCCTTGCGAATCTCATTGAAAAAAGGAAGAGCTTGCACGTCTCCCCTGAACTCTCCATCACAGCAATGATTCGAGGAGCCAATCAATACTTGATCACGTCACGTGAACCGTACAACCATCGGAGGATGGCGATATAGTCTTTTAAATGAAATCTAATCACACCACCGATAATCTACCCGTGACCAAATGGAGTTGTGCCCCTCCCTCTGCCGGCCAAAAGAATGTTCATGGTTTTATAATCCTCAAATTCCCAAGGAGGGTCCCAGCAGGGGTTTGAAACGGTTGAAAGTGGCCCTACGTGGGAAGTAAAATCTTAAGTGATGCTGATTGATGATTGACTTTTCGCTTCACCAAAAATTCAAACTGCAGAGCTTTTGATATTGAGTTTCCAAAGCCCGGGATGACAAGGCTGATCAGGTTCTGCGGGTGTTAGCAGGCCGAACAAACTATTTTGGGTTAGAAACTTCTCACTTCATTTTGTAAAGTCACTTGTTCGAGCTGCAGCATTCTAAAAACACGAGATATCGTCACGCTACAAACAAACTGCTATTCGGTGCAATCGGATGAAGTATATCTTTGAATCTCTTTTATATCCGCCTAAACACGAGAGCCGTGTGGCTTGTTGCTGACTTGGATCCTTGATGAGCCTTCCACGAGCCTTCCTGGAGGTATTTGAATCGACACATCGATTCTATTGGTGATCAATCATCCTCGTCGGCCGTAATTTTATAGCCGCCAAATAAGTCTATTTTCTCAATGGCCCCGGCAATCCACGCTGACAGTGGGGAACGAGAACCTTCTCTTGTGTTTTCCACGACGCAAGCTCTGTTTCTGATGGCTGTCATTGACACATATTCAGTTTCACATACGCATGTGGTCATAGGCGAATTTTGTTCGGATGTGCAATGAGCGAGCAACAGCCGTAGACCACCAGACTTGTCAGAATCTCTAAACTTCAACCTGTAGTGGAAGTGGGTGAAAATAAAATGGGAACTGAAATCTCTATCAAGTCGCTTTCAGTCAGTATTAAACTGTAGCTCATCAGAGAATTACCGTCGTGTGATTTCCATGTAGCCACCCTCTGCCTCATGTTGAAACATATACGTCCGCTGATGAGATCTCATTACTACCAGAAAGTCAGTTGCGTTTAGTGTAGACAGGTCGTTCCTACTTATCGTCCGTAAAGAGGTTGCTGAACGTTCGTCGACAACCCGCGACCGGTTTCGCCCTTCTTGGGGCTCATCAGGTAGGCGCTATTCCCGAGTTTCTATCTGGAACCGAGTTGCACGGAATCAGCGAGCTACACTCATTTGCAAACTAATTTGGTTTTGCGAGAGACTCACCTAGAACCTATCTGAACCTCTCGCTTGTGGTGTTTCCAAGCAACCTCATGAGTAGTGCATTACAAATATACATGTATCGCGATATCTCGGATATAGTAGCGACTGAAAAATGAGGCGGCCTGGTGCAGCACATTCAGTTGCCTGGAAACATCACAAACGAAAAATTCAGCTGAGTTCCAGATGAGTATCACGAAAAACCAAATTTGTTTGCAAATGAGTGTAGTTTGCTAAAGTTGAGTTAAATTTTAAATAAAGTTTCCACCCTAACATCTTAATGGCAACTAACCGACCAATCATCTCTGACCAATGTCCGAAACAGCAACGTTTAGCCAAACCAGCCATTCACAACTAACCAGAGGAATAGCACTGGAATGAAGAAATCCGAGCCGGATCAGGTTCTTGAACGCGTAGGGGAGTGCACAGACCTTCCCAAACGACAGAACTAAGGTTCAAAATGAGAGTTGTTCAGGTGACCTAAACGGGCGGTTCAACAGACGCTGGTGGATGCAATGACATCAAGCACTTGCCTAACAAATTAATATTTTGGGAAAATTGCCATCGGGCTTCTCTTGAACGACTGTTTTATTAGTCTTTAATACAAAGCATGGGTACTGGGGCTTTCTCTTTGAAGAAAAATTGCTTCCCGGTGAGGACAACTCGTGTGGAGATAACCTTTCTAGAAAGGACAACTTTCGAAATATGGTAGAGACAGCTTGGTGTGCAATTTCCCGATAATGGCCTCTCTTTGGGCCGAGGGACGTTTTTCTTTTGAACTGTTTGAGGATGCATTTTCAGGACAAATACTCATCCACAACTTAAAGCGGTCTTGGCAGAGGTCTCATTTGTATCTCAACCGAATCTTGCAGCATTAAGTTAGCAACTTTTACCTTGCTTTTTGAGACTTTAGCACGGGCTAATTTTGTTTGACAAAATCAAATCGTAAAGCAAAATCCCTCGTTCAAATTTTCACAGTGAAACAACCAATCAGAACGCACGTTTTTTTGGGGCCATCCACCCATTTTTGTTGCTGTTGCTGCTGCCATAACAGTCACAATTAATTATAGCAGACTGATCCAGACGGAGTTTTTTTTAAGTTTCAGTTTTCCAGGTATGCAAAACTGAAATCCCCAGTCTTGATTAGCCAGAACAGTGAAATTTGCCAAAATATGAGTGGATAAACCCGGTAATGGAATTCCAAGAAAATGTAGATATTGGATGGCCGAGGAACTGTGATCAGCTTCAAAACTTTAATGATTTATTGGAAAGTTTGATCCGGGTGTAAGGTGGCTGACATACAGTGGAAGCTTAGGAAATAAGTCAGTTTCATTATTTTGATAAAAGAGACTACTCACAAGGTTGCTAAAAACTCTTCGACAGCCCACGACCGGTTCCGCCCTTTTCGCTGAGACTTATCAGGTAGGCGCAGTCCCCGGGTTTCCGTCAATCTTATGTTCCATTTGAACCCAAACTGAACTGTTTTCGAGAAATACACTCATTTGCAGATCAATTTGGTTTTCACAAGAGACTCAGTTGAATCTCTCGTTTATGATGTTCCTCCAGCTGATGTGCTGCACACAGGTAGCTTCATGATTCAGTTGGCACGATATTCAAGATATCGCAGTATATTTTCATATAGGAAACCACTCACAAGGCTGGTGAAGACTCTTCGACAGCCCACGACCGGTTTCACCCTTCTTGGGGCTCATCAGGTAGGCGCAGTCGAAGAGTTTCCGTCAACCTTATGTTCTACTTCACTATGTTTGATAGACAGAACTGCTCAACCCCTTGCCTGCTATTTGGTTGTCGAAAGCCCAGTCGGTTTGGAAACTTTAGCTCGGCAATTAGGGCACGATGTGAGCCACAAGACCACAGAATGAAATGACTCAACCCCGTCACACGGGCGCTTTTGTCTTCTTCGGGCTTCACCGAAGGGAATACTGGGGTCAGAGAGTTGACTCGGTAATTAACAGTACCACTTGCTGATCAGTTTCCGTAATTGACGAATATGACTTGAGATGTGGTTCTTATTTCGAAACCAGGTCCCCTTGCAGAGTCACTGACTAATCAGATAAAGCGTTCCGTATATTAACCAGTAGCCAGGCGAGTATTTGAACTAGTCCAGAGTCGCATATCAGACTTAATGAACATTTGACGGACTTCACAGTGGCAACTTCAAGTGTCAACTAATAGTGCTCTCTTCCACAAGGTAATCTCTTCTGACGAAGAGTTCCATATCAAAACGCCTTTCACAGAACTAACTCAGGGTGGCTGTTCAAACAGCTGGACGCTTCTGAGGCTAAGCCTTGGTGGCTGTGTTTCTTATATAAGAGGCACAAAATATCTTAGCAGTTTCCACTTCTGTTGGATTGAAATATGCCTCTGGAACTTCGTGAACGGGTCCCTCTCGCCATCACCATCATTGTCAGCTGTAATAACCACGTACTTGTCGTTGTAGCTGCCACAGTTTCGTTCACCGATGGTTCGGGGAGATGGGGTAGGTAACTGCGCATTGGAGGCGGGAGCTGATAAATTAATGCGTAAATACCGCACTGTCAGTAGACTTCTAAGTGGGGAGATTGGGAAGGGGGCTATAGCTCGGATGGACGAGCGCCATTGAGGGCGCTACTGGGCCATGGCTGACAATGTCTCTAACCATTGTTGTGGCCCGTCTCGGTGTCCCCATCAAGGAAGACGGCAATGACCATTTTCGCATGAGGGACTTTGTACTTTTTGAGTCCAGTGAGGCACCGTAAAGTATAGATCACTGAGTTTCCACGCTCAACTGCTTGAGAAAGACGGTCAATGTCTCCAACCAAATTCAAACACTTACCTTACTGGTTGAATAAAGCATTGATTTAATTCAGGCGTAATAATAGCATGGCTCTGGAAACAGTCAAGATTCCAAAAGCATGAGAGAGGATCGAATCTTTGTCAGATAATACAATGCGGAGATTTCTATGTTTAAAAAAAAACAAACACTAGTGTGGGAGGTAAGTCTGAGTAGAAAAGACAACATCAGGATACTTGATGAGGACATCAAGGAGATTGCAGCTTTCTTCTATGTTCTTGTTCATGACGATGAACTAGCAGTCAGTAACCTGAATAAAGAACACAGAGAAAAACGCATCCCCGGATTACAGCAACTTAGCGCCTGAGTCCTCTTTGGCGCTGCTACGCTAAAATATTTTGGCAACGTTGATGTTGTGGACCATAGTCTTCAAGAACCCCAGTCTGGATAGCAGTCTGATCGTCTGGTGCGTTTGACAAAATCACAAAAGGTCAATAAACGTGCGAGCCAGCTGCTCTATTGATCACTATCGTCTACAAGCGGTCAGAAGTGATACTAAGAATACAACTCATTTGTCAAGGGCGAGTGAAGAACAACCAATGAAATCTGTCTCGGTGAAAAAAAATTATTCCATTGGCTGTTATGTAAGCCCGTTACGTTCGGAGCTGGTTCTCCTAATAGCTGCTCAGTGTACTACTGCACGGTAGTCTTGAGAAGCTCCATGCAGGCGTTTTTGCCAAAACTCTGTCCGCTCGCGTTCAGTTGCAGTTTTGAAACGTATCCTCTCCTCCAAACCGCATTTTAAACGAAGTTAAGCTCAATTTATTTGAGATGGAATATGTTATCAGGATCGGGAAACTGACCAAGATTACAAGACCAAAGGTTCATTGAACTCCACCACAATCGAGTACCAGACATTTAGTCAAAACTGACCAATCGCAGTTTCCATTTCAAGGTCATGTAATGGACCTATAACACGGGTTTGTTGAATTCGTGCTATAGACCACCGCTTTGCACCCGAAAATCCTGAAAAAATCACATTACGCCTTGTGGGATCAGCATGAATGAGCCAGTGAACCTATTCAACACAGTGTTTGACTTGGCTACAATGCAGTGGGCGGCATCTATTCGTTACCTTTTGTTTTCCCTGACTGGAGACAACGTATAAAGTGGTTCCATTTCAAAACTCGTTTTCCGTTTGTGTTACTCGCCTAGTAAGTTTTTTTTTGCAACCCGGAGAAAAGCGAGAAGAATTAACTCACATGATGAAACTGCGTTAAACGTGTGAATTTTCGGTCCAAAAAACCCAGAAGTACAAAAGTGTTTCAGCAAAGTTGAAAAGCATTTGAATCTCTGCCCGATATCAAGCGAACTTTCGAGATGATACAGTGCACCGATGATCTCCCTGTTAAATCTGCTAATGACTGGAAACGTCTACAGGAAGAAAGAAGGAGAGCTCGAGAAAACTCAACTGCCATTCAGGAAAGGACTAGGCAGAAAGTTAAATCTGTAATGACTGGAAACGTCTACAGGAAGAAAGAAAGAAGGCTCGAGAAAACTCAACTGCCATTCAGGAAAGGACTAGGCAGAAAGCGGCAAGTAGAGAGGCACGAACATTCCCCATAGGCACGAAGGTCAAGTGGAAGGATCACCAGAATCCTGGAAGGAGTGGACTGGCGTCGCGGAAGCTGGGCAGTCGACGGCAAGGGCCGTTTGTCGTTACCGACCACCAGGGGAACGTCTATACAATTCAAGATGGTCGGGGATCGAATAGAGTAAAAGGAACGCAGCTTCGTAAGTGGCATGATACACCTGAAGAGGGGCGGACTAGACTCGCTGCCTAAGCCGACCTGACGGAGGCAAATGAAAATCGATGACAGACGAACGACCTTTAAAGGGTGGAGGTGTGTAACGGTGATACTACTGATGGGGAGGCATGCGAGTAGTATGGTTTTTTCTTGTAAATTCGCTCTAAGTCTCTCGGAAAAGGGAGATCTTTTGCGAGATTTGTGGAGCCGCTTTGTAGCATTTCCTTGGATTTGAGTAACAGTCAATGAATGGTCACGAAAGTTCACGAAGACGCATTCAAGAGAAGATGGATGTTCAGTTTTTGTAAATAAGATGCAAATGAGAGTTTTGATTTCCTGTCCAATAGTCTGTAACTGGTCAGTTGGCATTTTCTAATAAACACCTCCTCAGCGAAGGCCTCTTTCCTTTCACTTGGTAGCGGAGGTAAACTATAGGACAAACGTGACTTTCAAACTATCTTCCACTTTGTGTCTTCGGATAAAATGGACTGCAAGTGAAGGGGATCATAAAACGCATCAAATACGTATAGTACTCAAAATGCTGTTGTTGACTGACACCTGAAACCTCAAGATCGAGAAGTTTGAGATCGAACTTCACCTGGCCGTTACGACGATAATGACTAATAACGGAAATAATAACAATGATGATAAGATGTAAACTGTATAAACTTTACCAACCATATGAAGCGATGTGAATCACCCTCATGGACGAATCAGGAATCATTCTTCCACTAGCTCGAAATCTCGGTGGATGGTGCAAACGGAAGTGATCCATTAACGAGAAGCACTGTTTGGAATCTTTTTTGGAGTTGTCAGAAACACGCATTTCAGAAAGGTCTAGAATGTTTCGAACCCTAGCGACTGGTATTCGGAAGGTACGGCTTATCGGCCACGTGATTAATCAACAGTTAGGATACAGTGCGTAACAATTCAACCAAGAGGTCAAGTACTCATTGCCTCCCTGGGAGACGGCTTCTGAGACGGATGTTTCATGCTGCTTGTGGGATGTTTCGCATCGCTCATGATTCCAGACAAGGACGACGTAAAAGTGCAGTGCTTCTTGGTTGCTTCAGCACAGCCAGATTTCATTTACAGAGCGAAATTTCAGCGGGAATTACAAAATCCCACACCACTGCCGTTACACTTTAGATGTTAATTGAGTGGCCAAACCAGCCGACCATAATAAACGGAGCAGTGCCGGAAAGCAAAAAAATGCACCCTAAATGTCAACACTCGGAAGAGAAACGTTTCAAAGAATGATGGAACAAGAAATGACTTGAAAAAAAACAGGATATTTCACATGACCATTAGTCCTAATTATCCCTTTTAACGGAGGCATGCTGCACACCAAGAGATATTCCTTGTCAGAAGAGACAAACGGCACCTGCAGAGGAAAGCCAACACAAAGTTCAGGGTTTGATGTCCACTTTGTTTCTTTTTAACAAAGTGGGACCGTTTGTCGTATTGATGTACGGCATTTGCCACTTAGTTCGCGCCGATTAGACCTTTCTGGTCAAACAACAAATCGCCTGGATCTTATCATCACTGCTACCTTACCGTTTTACGACGACTGTTAAATTTTCCGCGGTGTTTGTGAAACTCATCCGGCCAAAACGAATGACCGTACCCAAATAAGAGCTGGCAGATATTGGACTGCGTGTTTGGGCTATCAACACGGCAGTGATGTTGTAGCGTATGAACCATAAAATTGATGGATGACCGGCTGAATCACCCGGAACGAACAGTTTCCCGAGATTCCGGGCCACTGTAGTAAGAGGGATGTGTGTGTGTGTGCGTGTGCGGGCACGCTTGTGTGTGGTTAGCGGCATATAGAATTAAATTACCGAAACGGTTAACCTTGCGGAAGTGTGAATAACCGGTGGCCAACATACAAACACGATATCTTGTTGATCGTCTTCATCCTAGTACGGTGAATCACCTGTTAGGGAGATGGTCGTAGACGATGTAAAGCCTGACCAACTTTCAAATCTGTAGTAAGTGAAGGCGCGCGGGCAATCAGGGACAAAACCCTGGGAGCCGCTCAGCCAATTTCACCAAAAACCAGCGACCCTAATTAGCCAAATTTATTGGGAAACGTGTTTTCAGTTGACTGACTTCAGCTCTAATAAGGGTAGTATCGGAGTCCGGTTCTTTTCACCTTTGATGTGAAGCCCACCAGAATGCCAACACCAGGATATGTACTTGATTGTTTCTGGTGAGGTCTGAAGGTCTTTGAGCAATCCCTACATAATGAGTGATTCTTGAATCCACACTGGATGTGTGGAAAAGCCGCAGAGAATTACATGTTCCACTCGCGACATATATTACCTCCGATTTGTCCGCACAAATGTTAGTGCTTCAGAGTTACTACACCATTCGGACTGCAATAGTGAACAAGGTTAGCTTTTAGCGAAATACACTCATTTGCAAACTAATTTGTTTTTGTGAGAGACTCACTTGGAACCCAGCTAAAATCTCTCGGTTGTGATGCTTCCAGGCAACTGAATGCGCTGCACCAGGCCGCCTCATGGTTCAGTCACTACGATAATCGAGATATCGCGACACGTATATTCGTGGATTGCACTACTCGACTGAGATATGCGGCGGCGATTTGGTTTCAAGCAGAACACAAAGTTGACGGAAAGTCGGGCACTGCGCCTACCTGATGAGCCCCAAGAATGGCGAAACCGGTCGTGGGCTGTCGAAGAACTTTAAGCAACCTTGTGAGTAGTGCATAACAAAAAGTTTAGCTTTGTTTAGGTGTCTTACACAAATCATAAGGTTACTGAAAACGTTTCAATGGCCCGCAACCGGTTTCGGTCTCATTGGAGCTCACCAGCTACGCACAGACCAACATGAACGAGAGGCTCGGTTTAATCCTTTAGGGTCTCCCAAACCAAAGTGGCGCGTAAGAGGAGCAATTGGAAAGTGGTCAGCTTTACCCAGATTAGTTACAAACGGTCGAGTACTCCCCTAAACCGATCTTCTGGGTTTCTTTCGACAAGGGGTAAGACAAATAGTTACAACAGATCTCTCAAAGTACACAAAGTAATCCGAAAATCCGCGTCTAAATTTTCACAGGCAGTGGTGAAAGAAAGAAAGTCTTCACTGCGGAGTTGTTTATTGTAGAGTACCAACTGAACAGTTACAAACTATTGGACAGGGAAGCAAAACCCTCATATGCATCTTGTTTACAAAAACTGAATATCTACCGTCTCTTTGAACGCGTCTTCCTCAACTTCTCTGGACATGCATTGATTGTTACTCAAATGCAAGCAAAAGTTAAAAAGCTACTCCACAAATTCCGTAATAGATCTCACTTTTCAAGGGACGCGACGCGGATTTACGAGAAGCATACTACTCGCATGCCTCATCAGTAGTATTCACCGTTACACTGTTGGCTTAAATGCACCTGGGGGTTTGCTTTCAAGTCAAACAAGCGTTAATGTCTCGGAGATTAAACGGGTTGGAATCACTCGATTTAACCTCCTATGTTTGATATCCCATTCTAAAGTCTTTGTGTTACTCAAATGCCTGACATACCGGGGTGCATCATGACTTAGTTGTTTCCATTTCTGTAACACAGCCTGACCTTCTTAGGATCTTGGGACATCATCCTTATGAATGTCTTCGCTTTCGCGAGGCAAAACGCTTGAAACTTATAAAAAGAAGTGCACTTCTGATGGGTGCAATTCCAGGCTGGAAAAGTGATGACTCGGCAGGTGAAACAATGAGAGGTTGGCGTCTAAAATGATATAAATCGGAACTTGCGGAAAGGATTTAAAACTATCAACCTGATCGCTTGCCTGGTGTTACCGCTAAATATTGTTTCATGGTTAGACTCGCATCAAAATGCTGTATTCTGGACTGAGATTTTGTTTTACGGCACTCGATATCTAGTGCGACGAAACGCGAACTATTTAGTTAACATGACGTATAATTGATGCGGCCGCTGAAAACTTCCCGAGGCCAACGACTGACTTCGCTCGTCCCAGGATTCATCTGGTGAACGTAGCTCCTAGTTTCCGTCAACGTTATGTTCTACTTGAATAGGCACTGGGTGAAATGCGCCCGGGTTTCGATTAATTCGCTTTGCTCGGAAAAAGCTTAATTTTACCTGAGTTTCTCGTTTGTTTTTAAATACATACACCATACGGTTGCTGACTCATGTTTCGAATTGTTTACCTATCAATGGAGATGATGAAAACTCTCGGACAGTTTATAAACGACAGTTTTGGTTACATGCATTAGTATCTTCTTTCATTGTCAGCGGCCAAACTTGCAAATCGGTCATGTCTCAAAAACGTTTGCAACCGAACATAAAATAATTTTGAAGGGAATTTCTCAGGTTAGGACTGGATGAGACCGGGTAGGTTGAACTGATTTTTCCCAGAAAAGTTGAAACTGGTAGACCATTGTCGGAGGGTTTCCATCGCTCTCATTCACATTAGAAAATATAATATTTGTTTATTAGTACCCCTTGAATAGGTTCAATTTTTAGCGAAATACACTCAGTTGCAAACAAACTTGGTTATGCTAGAGACTCACCTGAAACCCATCTGAATCTCTCGGTTTGCGATGCTTCCAGGCAACTGAATGTGCTGCACCAGGCCGTCTCATGTTCCAGTCGCTACGATACTCGAGACATCACGATGCATGCATATACGTTTGCAACTGAGTGCATTCCGCTAATTTCGTGCAGTTTGTTTTCAATTCGAACAGGTAAAGGAACCTTGGGGACTGCACCTACCTGATGAGCCTCAAGAAGGGCGAAACCGTTCGTGGGCAATCTTATGGGTGAAACTGTGATACTACTGATGAGGCATGCGAGTAGTAGGTTCCCTCGCAAATCGGCTTTGCGTCTCTTGAAAAGTAGGATCTGCTACGGGCTTTGTGGAGTCGTTCTGTAGCATTTGCTTGCACTTGAAGAACACTGAATGAGAATCCAGAAAATTTCAGGAAGACGCGTTCAAGGAGAAGGTAGGATTTAAGTTTTGTAAACAAGATGCATATGAGAGTTTTGCTCCCCTATCCAATGGCCTGTAACTGTTCAGTTGGTATTTTATAATAATAACTCCTCAACGGAGGCCTTCTTTCTTTCATGGGTATTGTATTACGCACAGGTGCAGTTTCTATTCATTTCTAACCGATCCGGCTTTGGAACGGGATCATAATCCGAAAGTAGCCAAATCATCTTCATGATATGTTTTTTATTGATCTGGCGAATGTATCGCTTGTTCTAGACAGGTGTTCAGCAGTACGCATTTTCTGGTCATCCAAAACACCTAATTCTACACTCAGTTTGGTGTTCACGATCTCAGTTGCATAAAGGTTAGATGAAGAACAATGACGCGCATTTGTCGATCTGGTTGTTCCCAAGAAGATAGCAAGTTTCAGTTGATTCAAATCGTCAGGACTTCACCTGGTTGCATGCGATCTTTACAGGGAGGACTTTAGGGCATAGGCAGTCCCAAGTAATTCCTCATGAAGATGCTTTTGCTTCAACGCTGTTCGACTCTTTATGAAGAAGCTTGCGTAATTTGCTCATGTAAATTTTCCAACTTGTACCCGATTGGTGAATCAGTTAATCTGCTGCAACTATTTTGGCCTGATTAAAGCTGACACCTGGATGAAACTTTCCCCCATCCCTATGAGTTACCGTTTCAACACGTTTCAACACAATGCGATGAACATCCAATGTGTCTTAGGAAATTTTGTCTTTAAAATGTCAGTTTCGATCCCCGAATGCTAGACAGATTTTATGGCAAACTTGAAGACGGCTCATTCACTTGGTCTTAAACAGCGATTTTCAAATTGAAGGCACATCAACACTCAGTCAAACAAACTGAGATGATGTCAAAATGCCAAAATGATTGAGGAAAACAGTTGTTCACGCGAAAGGCGTTTTGACCTGCGTGTTTTGGCACTGTGTCACACGGCTCTCCAGACGAGGATTTATGGGTAGCTATTATTAAATGTTTTTAAAAGTTTCGCAGAATGCCTGCTTGGCCAATCTCAGGTGAATCACCGGCAATTAAAAAGTCGATTTTTTGGCTGTCGGAGTTTGTTTGTAAACAATCTACTGTCTTTTCTGGCTAACACCTTTGGAGTGAAGAAACAACTCTAGTTGGAAGTTGAAAAACCCATGTATGAAGTATTTACCACCGAGGCCACTTTTTGTTCCGATGCTTTGATCACGTGCAGTAAGACTAACACCAGGCATGTGAAGTATGAGTGATTTCTTATTTGTACACATTACATTGATGGTAAGATGGCTCAGTGTTTGGAGCGCGTATTCACTGAACAGAGGGTTCGTCGTTCAAACCCGACCTAGGCCTCTCGACTTCCCCCGTCTAGGTTTGGGTAGTATCACAGCCCTCAGACTTCCTTCGGGTGGCGTGGCAGTTAGGCACTGGAAGGGTGCTACAGCTGAACGATTACACATTACCTACTATAGGGCAGTGGAATATATTATTTTAGAGTATGCTATGGTGAGTCATGGCACCGCTATATATAGTACGGTATGTTATATCATGCAGAATGATAAAGTATGACAGTACGACACAACATATTAAGGTATAGGACACTACTATGCAGTAGAATAGAGTACATAGTATGGTGATAAAACCATTGTTGACAAGCAAACAGGGCTCAGATGTTAGTCTCTCATTGTACACATTGTATAGTATAGTGTGGTATAGATAGTATAGTATGGCATGTGGCATTATATACTGCATGCTGTTATAGTGTGCTGTAGATAATTTTGTTATAATACAGCATAGTAAAGCTTAGTATAGTGAAGCAAGGTATGCTATATTGTAATTCAGCATAGAATAGCACGGTACAATATAGTATGATGTTGCAGAGTACAGCGGAAGTGTAGTGCGCTATAGCAAAGCATAGTAAAGTACAGTATAGTATGGTCAACCTATCACTGGTGAAAAACAACTTATGAAAGCGGAATAAGTAACTTCGGAAAAATCACTCCGGCACAGTTCAAGGGTTGGACAGCCCATGCTAAAACCTGGGTCTTTAAAGAAGGAATTCAAACTCAACATTTAGCAGAAGTCCTCGAGACGTTACATGAAAGTTGGGGATAACAAACTAACTTACAAGGCAGTAGACGAGGCTCTTTTTGGGGTCGTTAACACTCGCAAGAAGAAAGCCGAAGGGATAGTAGAAGGGTTTGAGTTTAAGACGACATCCTGGAAGCTAATTGGTACCACAAAAAATGAGTGGACAATGAGTGTGAAGTTTTTTAGAAAGCGTACGTTATCGTCTCACGGAAACTGGAAATTATTAGGAGAACCCGCTCCGAACGTAACGGGACTACATGACTGCCAATGGAATAACCGTTTTCGCTGAGACAGATTTCATTGGTTGTTTTTCACTCGCCCTTGACAGATGAGTTGTATTCTTAGTACCACTTCTGATCGCTTGTACGCGAGTGTTCAATAGAGCAGCTGGCTCGCACGTTCATTGACTTTTCTGGTTTGACCAAGCGCACCAGACGATCAACCGGCTATCCAGACCGGGGTTCACGGTGATAAGAAGGCATTAAGGGACTGTGGTCCACAACAGCAGTTTAAACACACAAGCCAGAAAGAGACTAGGAGAAACGGAATGGAAGTTGAGCGAGTTCAACTGATTCCCAAAAGTAACAAGACATAGGGTTTTCACGGACCCGTACAGGTGAACAAGGAAGTTTTCATCCGATTATCAACACATCAAACTGCTGAAAAGGACAAAGTTGCGCAATCATACGATTAAATTTTTCCATAGTTGCTCTGAAAATTGGTGTGACGAAACTTTTTTGCTTTGCCAACAGGGTGTGGACGAAGAATAACACTTGACCAAGAAGCATTGCTTAGTCTCGTCATCACCAAAGTAACTGAGAACCTGATCTGCGACGCCTGATGCAAGCACAAACTCATCGTTTGGAAACTAGTTTCAGGTGTTCGGCTTCGCCTGTTATCGATTTACTTCACCTTCAAGCATAAACTACACAAACAAGCAAGCAAACAAACAAACAAACAAACAAGCAAATAATTAGCTGGATAGACAGGGAAAAAACAAACAAAAATAAAGGTCATCGACTTTATAGTTATTCCAAACAAGCACATTTCGTGATCATTTGTGACGCGGAGCATCTCTACCACGGCTCAGACAGGACCAAATTGGGGAATGCTATTTTGGTTTTCCAAACTTTCCACCTCACGGCAACCCATGTGTCCGTTGATCAGTTTGGTGACCATTGCGCGGCTTCTCCGTCGAACGCGCTAGCTAATTTCAAGATCAAACAGATGTTGCCAAAAACACACCTAGAGTGAACACCTATTTACAAGTTGACATTGTGTTAGAGAAGGGAACTCTGTGCTGAAGTCCTCATACATGATACCGTATTAAGCTGAAAACTATTAGTTATGTACATATATCTATAATGCATTTTTTAAATCTGAAGCAGCGTGGTAGAAATTCGGTTACTAGGCCTACCTCTCAGTGGAATACTCAGGAGTTTTCAATATTCTTGTAGGTAGTGTCATGCTGGCTAACATCATCAGTTGACAGACTGGCAGACCACGCTAGAAAAAAGTATACTTCGGAACCGAACTTATGAATCGATCATCTGGAGTAGTTGTGAAAGTCACACAATTCTGGTTGACAGTGATTTACGGGAAGTGTCCGAACTAGGCGGAATGTGACAATGTGTCTTACGCAACCCTTAGATCTGAGAGGAAACAGACCGCACCTATGGGATTGGTCACAAGCCTTGCAACGCCGGGCACGTAGAGACACAAACTGACTAATGAGTTTGCCTAATGTTGCGTCAGCCACAAATAACAGTAAAACTTTCTGTTTGGAAAGATTTATTCCTCTTTCTCTGGTCTCTTGAGGACCACGAGGATAGCATGCATCAACCGACGCGTCTAATGAGTCGAAACTCTTCCGACTGTTGTATGTGGAATCAGAATCCAAGGAAGTCTAGCAGATTTTATTTTCCACGCAAAGCTTGTTGCTTTTTTCTCAGACACAGCAAGCGGTGATATAAATCCAAACATCTATCGAGGGAGAGAGGGCGCTTACGTCACTCTGAGTAATTTCCCTTATGAAAGTACACAACGATATCTCGAGTGAGTGTATTTCTAGAAAACGGTTCAATTATGGTTCAGGAAGAACATAAGTTTGACGGAAGCTCTGGGACTGCGTCCACCTGATGAGCCTCAAGAAAGACGAAACTCGTCGTGGGCTGTCGAAGAATTTTCAGCAACCCTGTGGGTAGTTTCCTTCATGAAAATATACTGCGATATCTCGAATATTGTGCCAACTGAAACATGAGGCAGCCTGTGTGCAGCACATTCAGTTGTAGAATATCACAAATGGGAGATTCAGTTGAGTTTGCCGTGAAAACTCATTTGGTGCGCAGATGAGTGTACTCGTCGAGATTTGTCCAACTTGAGTTCAAGTAGAACATGAGATTGACGGAAACTCGGGGACTGCGCCTACCTGATGAGCCCCAAGAAGGGGAAACAGGTCGTAGGCTGTCGGAGAGTTTTCACCAACCTTGTGAATAGTTTCCTTTATGAAAACGATTCTAAATGGCAACAGATGACTTATGTTTGTTCGTCACAACATTGGGTGATTCGAATCAGCAGGGGACTGGAACAGACTTCTCAAGGTAGCCGTCTGCTGCTATTGTTGTGCTCGCGTGCTGTTCAGTGTCATAGAGACAATCTGGACAACAAATCTGCCTTCCTCAATCCAAATTTGTATCCTGTTGGAGCAGAGTAGTACTGCCTCCAAGTGAAATCAATCCTCAGAACGCTTGTTAAGATGGCCGCGGAGTAGGGAGCGTCTAACCTTGGTTATTCTTTTCAAAAGGATATTAGAACTATTCACGGCTATCCCATCTGTTTGTGTGCATGGCAACCTCGTGACTTCGACTTGAATGTTCTTTGTACACAGGACGAATGTTTTTCCATGAACATCTTGAGGAATGACAGCAGAAATTCAAGTGTAGTTCCTCCGGCGCAGCGAACAGGACTCCTGTCAGCCTAACAGACGATGGGAAGTGGTAATCAAAGTCAGGACAACACATTGGCATGGACAGCCGGATAATTCTTTAAAAAATCATGATACCATCCAGAATGTTTTCAGCTGCAGGGCACCGCTAACGGAAGTATCGCTAAACCCTTGAGATCAAGCTCTAGGATGTCTTATTACTGGTGCAACGCCGGATACTACTAATGAGGCATAAAAGTAGTTTGTAGTTTTCCCGTAACTCCGCTTCGCGTCTAATGAAAGTTGGGGTTTATTACCGAATTTGTAGAAATTCTTTGCAGCACTCGCTTACAATTGCGTGACAGTCAATGAATATCCAGGAAGGTCTAAAGAGAAGCGTTCAAGAGAAGAGGGATAGTCGGTTAAAAACAAGGTGCGTATGGGAAGTTAACTTTCTTGTCCGATAGTTCGTAACTACCCAGTTGGTGTCTTCTATTGAACATCGACGCGGTGCAGGGTGTTCCTCCGTTCACTGGTGTTTCGACAATTTGTATGTTCGTTGATCACGCGTCAGTTTATCTGTCCATCAAGCTTGGCAGCTGACTGTAAAGGCACAAGGATTCAAGAAGTGGCGAACAATGAAGCCTCAAGACGGATTAAGGCTTCACGGTTGTGATGGTAGAAAAAAGGGACTATATGTTCAGGAGGCAGGTGAAAATGGTAGCTGCTATGTGTCCGATCTCATTTAAGTAACTGACGAGCATGATTTTTAGAGACTGTGTGGGGTTACGCCGAAGTGAACTATACACTCAACTTTGGCTGTTTTTAAACAAAAATTCCAACTTTACTAGGATTTTTTAGAATTGTAAAGCTTGTATTATAGGATGATCGGATAGGTAATTGGTAGCCGCTCCTGAGTCTACCAGAGATATTCTAATCAATCGACAGGTTAAACCCTCCTTTTGGGTTGCGGAAATTTTCGGACGGGTTTCAGGAGGCGTTGCGAGTGGCTAGCTGTGAGGTAAGTGCTCACAATATCCTCTACTTACCCAAATGTTGACTGTCCGTACAGATTTCTTCCCAAGTATTCATCCAGACCTGTAAATTGACGGGGTGGATCCTCCTTTCGGCCACTTGTTATCCGATGTATTTCTAGGGTTGATCACGAGACTGCGTGGATGGCATTCTCTTGTGGACAGATTTCCATCAGTTTACGAAAAAAAACCAATCATCCACTTGATGGTGACGCACGTGACTAAAAAACAGTTGGTGGTTTGGCACATGATCAGACGGGCGATTTTGTGATCATTGTTTTGTAGGCCAAAAGATCTTCCAGACGCGGGATAGTCACATTGAGTGGCTACCACGAAAGTTGCATCTACGTTGACAAAAGTTGGAAGTCATGAAGGGATCCGGTCCACAAGGTAAGGAAGAGGAAGGTCTTAGCCACAGAAGAGCTTGGTAAAAAATCGGTATTTTCTATTTGAGCAACGTTTCGCTTTTGACACAAAAGCTTCATCAGACCAAGTGAACAGGTCACCAAATGGTACATATTTGTAATGCACTACTCATAAGGTTGCTGAAAAGCCGTCGACAGCCCACGACCGGTTTCGCCCTTTTTGGGGCTCGTCAGGTAGGTTCTACTTGAGATCAAAGTGCACGGAATTAGCGAATATACCAAAATGGTTTGCAGATGAGTGGCGTGAAACTGGCAAGCGTGTGGAGAACGGTCATGGGTTAATCGAGCTAACACGTGTTTATGTGCGATTATCAAAGCGAAGAGTAGTCATCATCTGGATTCCCCTTAACCCCCAACTCAATTGTCGCAACATTCACATGCCCACGATGACCAAGAAAAATCCAGCGGAATCATCAAGTGAAGCACTCTGAAGTAGAAGATCAAGGAACAAAAAGCTATCGGAACTAATTTGAAACCCCTCCAACACATCAGTTCAAGATTTCGGCAACCAAACCAGCAGACAACAGCTGGTAATTGACACTCAACACTGATCTGCTGTGGCAATCTGAATAGGACTTACTGATTGGTTCCCCGTCTATCTTATAACCTGGCCAATTTGGTGACCTGTTCACTCGGCCTGATGAAGATTTGTGTTTCAAAAGCGAAACGTTGCCCAAATAAAAACTACCGATTGTTCTAAAAAGATGACTTCTTAAACGGTTCCAAATTTTTTCCAAAGTCTTAGTTCGACTGCAAATAGTTTAAGTAATCACCTTGCTACTACTAATCTGACTGCAGCCTGCGTGCAACATCGTTTAAGAACTAGCTAATTCCAACTCATCAGCAAATTTTACACCAGTCTCATCGATTCAGTCTGCTAAGGGAAATAAACAGGACCCTACGTAAGCCTGTTGTTGACAGCGTAGCTTAGCACAGTGTTACCTGTATACCTGAGCACACATTACATTATATCCCAAACGTAGATCATTCAGGTGATTTTACGAGCACTTGCAACCACTCGCCAATCGCAACGCCTGTGGACAGGAAAGTTTGTAGACCGACCTTGAAAGTTTTCATGGTGGCCCAGAGTTCCGTCGACGTCATTCACTTTTCTTGATTCTCTGTCCATTTTGGTTTATTCCGAAGTGAATTGTAAGTACACACGATCCGAAAAATCCTGTTTTGTCTTATTGACATTTCTGGTGTGAGATTTTGTGGTCGTTTCCGCGGAAACCTCCGGAATGGATGCTTGAATTCTTCACGGTACGGCTGATAGAAAAATTCCATACAAAGGATTTCTTCAAGTGTCGAATTTATCGATTGCTTTTGCACGTTGAAACGTCTGATCGTTCAGTGGACGCCAGACGTAGGCTTTGTGCTCCAACTATTTTTCCATCACGTTACGAGGCAGTTCCGATGAAATGTGTTCCAAAGTACTTTGATCAATGCGGCGCCCATACAAGTGTACTTTACGATCTCAGAAAGACGCGATAGAAAACGCATCACGAGCTAGCTGCGCGAGATTAGAAAACGCTTCGTTCAGGAGATCACGTCGATAACCATCAGCGTGTCATTTTCGCGTCAGCTAAAGCAGTTTGACGCCTTTCACCGGATTACCAAAGTCGTCCTTCTTGTATCAGGTTGTCAGAAATCACATTAACATTCATCATGCCTCACTGAATTACGCGTTTACGGGATATGTGTCGTCAGTTTCTTTTTAACAAGTTACCGGAACTACGTTGTCATGACGAATTTCAAAGACTGATGATTCATTTTAGTTTTTTCTTTTTCCGTACACACACCTCACCTG
>NW_008751796.1:380974-389163 GCF_000715545.1 Opisthorchis viverrini
TGATTCATTTTATTTTTTTCTTTTTCCGTACACACACCTGTCAGTACATACTTCCGGCCTCTAGTTAGCCACTGTATGGATTAGAAAATAGAAGAATCAGAGAAAACGACCTAGTTGATTAGAAGTAATAAGAGTTGCGATTTGAGGCCTTCGAGCTAACGAAAAAATGTTAAATAGCTCATTCATCAAAGAACGTTGAATGACATAGAATCTGACTAAAGTCGCCAACAGATTAGGAATCTGGAATTCCCCCTAAAAGTGAAAACATAATCGAGTTAGGGCCAGTTACGGGAAATCGCACTTGAAAGCGTACGAAAAATATTCTGAAATTGGGGACCCTGAAGGGCAAAACTGCCAGAACAAATGCAATGCAAAAAGTCGGAAAAACGCAATGTCCTAATCCTCCAGTTGTCTACTTTTGGTGCTTTCTACTGCTTGAAACACTCTATCAAGCTTTTGAAACTGAGTTGGGTAATATCCAACCCACCACGAACCAAATAGAAGTTTTATCAAGGCTGAAAAGCTGGCAAGCACCAGAGAGTTGTTCAATCTATATTAGGGATGGTCAACGATGCACAACTCTGCACAGCTCTGCCCAATGTTCACAATAAGAATGAAACAGTGCCTCTAGGCATTTCAGCATAGACTGGTTCTACTTACAGGACGAAATCTCAGTTGACAAATGCTAGATCTCGTCACACTATCAAAAATCTACTAGTGATTCAAAGAAAGAATAAAATTCAGCCGATCAGGGAAGTCTTCATCTGAGCAGTTGTCACTCAAGGAGTCAGTCAATAAGTGTACACGTGATTCGGATCATGTGATCGAGGGATGAGAGACGCTTATTTTGTCTAAATACCAGCTGATAGCACAGTTGATCAGGTGCACGTGACCAAATGTTTAAGTGTTTAACCACTGTCCGGAAGGTTGTGGGCATGAGACTTGCTGGAGTTTTGTGAGATTTTCAATAAGGATTAAACAGTTGTGTAGTGCTTCTTGGCTTTCCGACTTCGATTGAAGTCACTTGCAGAACGAAAACTCAAGCCTAACTACCTGTTTTACTACCTCACTTCTGAAACATCTGGTCAGATCATTAGGAACCCAGTTTCATGGGGATCTCGGACCAGGATTAAAGCGTCTGTCCCTAATTTGAGCCTTTCAGTCATCTGAGACGATAGCTCACCATCAGTCTTGGTCTCCTAGGGGTTCTTGAAGCTTCTGTCAGTCATCTCTGTTAGAATACCAGTTTGTATTTGGCAAGAGTTCTACGCTGATCAGTGACAGCCAGAGATCAGATGAATGTTAGTTAAATTTCACGATGAAAAAAAATCAAGATGGAAAAAATCTTTAGTGGGCTGTCGAGAAGCTTTCATCCGCCGTATAAGTAGTGTCCTATTAACAAGAAGTTTTCAGCTGAAACCTTTATGTTACATGATCAATTCAAGAATATTTCAGACGAGAGATTCAGCTAGGATTTGATTGAATCCCCTAATAACTTCAAGTTTACTTCTCAAGACACACTCAATCTAAACACCTAAGCTGGTAATATAATGTCTAATTCTAACGGGTCACTGATTACCGCTTCTTTTAGTCACCCTGGTCTTAGTTTATCGGCAATCTGATGGATTATCTGGGAGAATCTGAATGTCGCGGAATTCCGTACGCGCACCGTCCATTTTGCCGCGTGCGCAGCTACAGACAAATAGGAACAAACACACGGATAGTCACTGGTGTGGTCAACTAAAGGCAGACAGACCATTATTCCACAAAATGAGCTCAAACCGATAAGTTGGAAACTCTTGAGCCTCACAGTTTCGTCGGAGGGGTGGGGGGGTAGATAAAACTATCAAACTGCAAATGTCTAGCGTGCAGAAATAAAATAACTTGGTGCTGAAGTCATTCGCGAAAACCAGTTTTTTCCCAAGATTTAACACATTTTCTATTCCTGGTCTTTTGCAGCGCAGCAACCCACGGATGACCCGAAATCCTGGTGCGTTTTACGAATAACCTTGCATTATTTTCGCTGTAAATATGGCACGCTTGGAAATATCGCCGTTTCGCTGTCTTGCTCAATGGAATGCTAGAAAGGCAAAGAGGAATATTGTGAGGGTCATGCTCGAACTACGAATAACCGGAGCTCACGGACGAAGGATTGGAAGTGCGCTGGCGATCGGTCGACTTTATTTTACTAAGCATAAGCAAGTTCGATTGAATTCTTCGAATACAGGTCATCGAAGCTTTGTCCGTTGGTCATTCTGGAGGCATTCTTCGATTGCATGCCCAGGTCAAATTCACCTGGGAGAGGATTACGCTGGATATTGAAATGAGAAGTTCTACCAGAATAGACTAAAAGACACGTCTCGTAATTGCTTCAAAACAGTGAAATTTGCCAACCAGAAGGGTTTTCATCCATTCAGGTCAAAGATACTATTCGCTTTTTTGGTAAACCGTGATTAAGCGGCGGTTGGCTCACGAATGTGACGTAGTACAACGGATCGTTGACACCGATGGGTGGTTCAGTGAGAGACTACCCGTCTGGTCAAGGGAAAGATGACGACTCAAGTTCACCAACGGATTTGTACGCTTGCTCATGATTTATGCAGTTGAAGCTGTTCTCTCGAGAGGTGCGAACTACTAACCTTTTAGGAACAACTCGAAAAGACTTTCATCCTGTCTGCATGCTCTTCTAAAGTATCGGTTCACAATGAAGCTGCATAAATGCCCTTCCATACCAGTGTTGGACCCCGTTCTACTGGCATAAACCAAGTTAGCACAATGGACAGTGGGGGCAACTCAGAGGCTGACTGACATTCTCTGACACCTCACTTTCCTGAACATTCTTTCATATACCCGATGCAGTGTCAGTTCGCGGACTGTCAGTATTATAACACAATCAGTTGGCTTGTAAAATCCCTATTCGAAGGACACTGAGATATTTGCGAAAAAGCGGAATTCATCAACTTTCCTCTGGCTCTCACCGACTTGTGCTAGTCGAGTTCAGCTGTAGTGCATCAAAAAGAATAAAATTAATGAGCGAACTAGTTAATTATGCAACTCATGTGGCTAGATCGTTCGGAAAAAATTTGCATTCATAAAAAAAGACTACTTCGCCGAGAACTTCACCCAGTTCCCAGGGGAACAATCCTGTCGAATAGGACCGAATAGGGCGGCTGAATGTCTCGTGTAAGTCTAGACGAAAAATTTGCGCAACTGGTTGCAGTTTATTGGACAGCAACAGTCGTACGCGAATCTTTACTCTCACTTCTGAGTGTGGAATATCGGCGAGTTCTTTTTTCGCATTTTTGCCGTCTCCTCACTCATTTCAAACTGATGAGCGGAAACGCCTTCATAAATTTTTATCAATAGTATGGTAATCATGAGTCACCTACGTGCGACAGCTGACTTATTCGCTTTGCTGAACTGTAAGGTTCGTCACCGAACAAGATGACTTAAACAGTGCATTGTCTGACTGTTTTTGATAGTTTGTGGAGATCTGGGTGCCTTCCAATGGATATCTCATTCTGTAAGTCTACGGCGAAAAGCCGAGGGTTTCTGCACAGCTGTTTCATTCCCATAGGGAGTCGTCAGCAGTTTACCTCACTGGTGGTGCTTCTCAACATTGGACTGCGATTAGTGGTTCAACTAAGGTGTACATGTTTCTGATTTCTCGGGTCTTGGTGACCCTCTGATCCTCTGTTGTGAGTCTCGCACACACGGCTTTAAGTTGATTGGGCATCTGGAGAAATTGCTGGTCCTTTGGGGGCACCATCTCGGTTGACTCTACACAACATCTGCTTGTCTTAATCACGACAGAAGTTTGAGTTGTGCTGCATGAGTATTGTTCTGCCAAACTCTCAACAGGAAACCCGATAAGCATCCAGGCCAATCAATCATTCAATTAGTTCAGCAAAAACTGAGGAGTGTTCATGCACGTCACAGAAGTACGACCGAATGTGATCAGCCTTCAGGCATTTGATAATCACCATCGATGTTGATGGGTGTTCAGCCTGGATCAATGTCAGAAAGTCCCCTTTAAAAAGCGTGGGGCCGTTGTAACTTTTACTCTCGCAATCGCACGCACTCACTCGCTTGTTCGGAAAATAGTTGTTGTGCTCTGTTCTGTGAGCCTTTTTTCCCCAGCACTAGGCACTGGAGCGAGTCAGCTGCAGATACCACAGATCTACGAATCAGTAGCTATAACAAGTATACTACTGGTCCCGTCCGAGTAATGCCCGATTAGCCTTTTCCTGGGTTCAGGCACGGTGCTGCTAAATTGCGAGAACCAATGAAAAACAGCTGCGCTCTAGGAGTGGGCACTATAGTACGCAAAATACAATACATCCGTAAGCCGTTTGGTTGTTAGTGCAAGAATCTGAGCAAAGGCTGTCAGAACACGCGACTGGCCGCTGCACACTGTCTGATTCTAAATGAGTTTAAACTGTTTACTTGTTTTTGGACCCTGTCAGTGATGCCCACGCTGGTTAGCACGCCACTTGGAATATGAGCTATGATGGTGATTCAATTGGTTTTACTTTCACCTTGCTGCAGGAGACCACGCGATATTTCCCGTCAGACACGTGTAATATGGTGAAGCAATCAATTTTGTGTGATTCCTCTGAGGAACCCATGCTCTTCAGTGTTGAGTAGAGCTCGTTCACACAGAATTTTCGAAAGCTAGTGAAAGTAGAAAATGATCTATGTGAACACTTATTGGAGCAGATGAGCCTGCGAAAAAATGCAATGAAGAATTTCTCGAAGGCATAGTAAGAGTTATCGAGAGAACGGCGTAGATTAGGTGCACTCATCGAGCAAGTTTGGCAAACTTTGGTATTACTAAAGATTTAGATTGTACTCTAGTCCACGTTCAGCCAGAATATTTCAACCAAACATCGGTCAGACTAACACCCGAGCAAAAACTGATTACGTGAGAGGGTGTCATCTCTGGTCGATCTTCTACTGAAAACCGACACAAGTATCGCCGATTTAAAGAGACACCTGAGATACCATTTTCTTGATCCAGGGTAGCATAGGCCATCGATATTGGGATGAAACAAAACGGGCAGTGAATCGGTCGTGAAGCGACTACAAGGCACAAATATTCCTCGATAGTAGTAAAAATCTTTAATGGCCAGTTAATCATGGTCAAAGGTTAATTCAGCCCGGCATGTCATATTTTCAACTGAAATCAAAAGAACACGGCAACTTCTTTTCCACGCCTAAATGTGTTTAATGTCACGCGACAGAAACTCGGCTACAATCAGCACTCTGTCGACGACCATTTTTCGGTTCAGATGAAAGGATTAAATACCGTGGCCCTCACACAAGCATCAATTTGGAACACATTCGCAGAACGCTATTTCAACGATTGTTATCGCCAGTCAAACACAGCCATTCTCTACAAAGAGTAAGTCCGTCGCACCCTTTCATTTTTCACTCTTTTGCATACACACGGTTAGCACCGGGAATAAATGGGGTGAGGACAGTTTTGATGATTCATAGGACTGCCGACGGAAAGGAGATTTTAAGCGTTTTAGACTAGCGTAAATATCGGGTGCGCATGCGTGTGTGTAGGGCACCTTTAATCTGGCGTTGAAAGAGAGTGGACGGCCACACAGCGTTTGGAAATAATGCCGTGGTAGACAGACGAATACTTATACGTACCAGAAGCCTATTCAGATAAATATCTGCAGTGAAATGGCGGATTCATTGCTGCGCAATGCTGAAGACTGTTGTTTTTGAAATCACACAAAAGGTAGTATTTAAATGGCACAGTAAATAAATTAAATTTTCACATTAGAAAACTTGATTGTTGCTCGATATCGTGTGTGGTTTCCACGAGTGAAGGAAGGATTGGCGCTGTGTCCCCTCCAACTGAGAACCAATTACTCATGGTCAGACGTTTGAGTGTTCAACCGCTGGCCGGAAGCCTGCGGTTTCCAGACTACCTGGAGTTTCGTGAGGTGTGCACTGCTGATGAATTCTAACAAGAGTGGAACAGCTGCACGGTACATCCCGGCTTTTAGGCACAAAGTGGCTACATTAATCAGATGGGATCTTTATTGGAAATTCACATTAGGCAGGAATTGTGGCTTTACTTCAGGCGGAGCTGAAGCTTGTCGGAGCGGGGATGAAATAGTCATTTGGGAAACTATGTCGTCCAGACTCTTGCTTGGACTGGAGGAAGATGCTCAGATAATACTTGCTCCTGGTGTTGAAGCAAGCTACTTGCATGCTCCACATATCTTGGAAATCGCCGGAAAGAAAGACCTTAAGACCATAAGGATCTATCACTCTTATAATTGTGTATTACACTACCCATTAGGTTGCTGAAATATCTTCAACAGGCCACGACCGGTCTCGCCATTTTTGGGGCTTACCATGTGAGCGCAGCCATACTTTCTACTTGAATTCAAAATGCAAAAAGCTCGGCAAATTTATCTTCAACATTTGGTCAGGATCAGTTCATCAATATCTGCAAACTTTAGTTGTTTTATATAGTTACTAGTTTCACAAAACGATAGTTCAAACTTCGGTTTTTACAGGGGCTGAGGACAAAAACAACAATAAAATGAATACATTTGGAAAGTTGAAAAACTTGCAGGTTTGCAGCCCATATAGAGGTGATTTGTGAAGCCCCTACTGACTCTATAGACGCAATACACTACTCGTAAGGTTGCTGAAAATTCTTCGACAGCCCACGACCGGTTTCGTCCTTCTGGGGACTCATAATCATCAGATGAGTGGCGTGTTTGAGTTCACGTCAACCTTATGTTCTATTTGAATCAAAATCGCACGAAATTAGCGAAACACACTCATTTGCAAACAAGTTGGTTTTTCGAGGAACTCATCTGGAACCCGACTGAATCTCTCCTGGACTGCGCCTACCTTATGAGCTCCAAGAAGAGCGAAAACGGTCATCGGCTGTCGAAGAGTCTTCAGCAACTTCATGAGTAGTGTATTACGTCCATATATGACATCCTGAATCTTGTATCAAGTGAATCATGAGGCGGCCTGGTGCACCATCAACGGGGGATTCAGCTGGGTTTAAGATCAGTATGCCTCCATAGCAAATTGGTTTGCAAATGGGTGTATTTTACTAACTGGCTGCTTCCCAATTTTCTATAACCGATTGCAAAATACACCTAAGTGTTTGGAGCTCATATGTGCTCACCTCTTGTCGTGACCGTATAGTATATTGGTAGTTGACATACATCTCGCGTACTGGTTTTTTGAGGACTTCAAAATCCTGAATAATGACGCTCATCTATTGAAATGCTGCTTTCGAGTGACCTCACGGTGAATTGGCACTGCGATAGAACAGAAAAGAAACGCTGCACAAGTCTTTGCTAGTACGCGCCTTTCGCTAAACTCAGTGCTTTTCGAAACAGCCCACAAGCTGCCATTGGACAGGATGATAGACGGGTTCGATCTCTACAACCTTATACATCTCAAGAACCTACACAACATCACTTCCGGTATTTTGAAGGAATTCCACTCTCTTCTTCATATTGGGGGCATTTGTTACAAAAAAACCCCACAAAATTCAGTTTTAGAAAAAAACCCGATGCCATACACAGAGAATGACAATACTTCTGAATTGGGGTCGAATTTTCAGACGTCACTAGAGCACATGGTTTTTGGCCATCAGCTTTGCCCATATTAATGAAACGGTGACATTTTATCGATCGCTTTAGGCTGTTAACATGGCTTTTTTGAAATAACTTGACAAGCTATGGGTCGATTCGTGTAGGCACGAAGGTCGAACAACGGTGGGGATGCTGTAGGCAGGTGGAAGATTTATACATCGTAACCTATATCACTCTTTAGCAAACTCAATGAGTAAAAAGTAGTAACCTCTCTAGAACTGCGGCTAAATAAGATAAAGCGTTAACCGGCCGGATTAATGCAGACATGTCACCGTAAACAGCGCACGAAGGAGCTTGCACGCGAACAATTCAAGTACAATCGCTGGAGATTGTGGAAAACCTTACATACCTCGGCAGTTGTATTAGCTCTGACGGAAGTGTGTCTGATGAAGTCAGTGCAAGAATCTCAAACGCTCAAATCACGTTTGCTAATTTGCATCACTTGTGGTGTCAAAAAGGCATCTCACTGGATCTTAAGGGTCGTGTGTACCAGGCTACAGTAAGGGCTGTGTTGTTGTATGGGTGCGAGACATGGCCTCTTCG
>NW_008751796.1:389631-411595 GCF_000715545.1 Opisthorchis viverrini
GCTGTCTTTGATGATGATGATGATGATGATGATGATGATGATGATGATGATGATGATGATGATGATGATGATGATGTGCGCATCCGCCAAAACGTCTCCCCATCTGATAGGATTATTCTGTGACACGTTGCAATGCCACTTATATAGCCGATGAGGAATGATGGCTGATCAGCTTGCCGTTGATCCGTTCGCCTACCTCGGTTTTCAGCTCGCAGACGTTTTACCTCAATCTAGGTGTCATTATCGGTGTGCAGTGGGATGCACTGCTCACCCTCCCTCCAAACTACTTACAAATTGTCGGTAGTGTGGTCCGAAGGAAGAATAAAATTCACCTTATTAGTGAAACTCCCATCGGAGAAGTGGTCCTTCGAGCATCTAGTCAACACGCGTGACCATTTGACGTGAATTTCGTGAGTAAAGGATGAGTGACACTATAACCTGTCTAAGTGCGAGTTGATCAGTCGCTTTAGCCGTTTGTTTGTGTTCGGACTATTAGCTAGAGGTCATGGGTTCGAGCCCCCTTGGAGTTTCCTGAGATGCACGCGGCTCACGATTCCCAACAAGAGTGAAACAGCTTTCCTGTGCTCTCCAGCTTTTCAGCATAGACTGGTTTGCTTACTGTGAAAATATGGCCAATGACCAGTCTGATACAGAAAGTGAAAGTCCGATGCACAGAACACGGTCTCACGGAGATGGATTAGAGTGATGTATATTGTATTCTATCATAAGAATTCCGTCAAATGCTTCGGTGATCCACTCCAGGTTTTTGTAATCATAAATAGCAACCAGAAACAATGAATGATTGGTCAGTTATATATTTGCCTTGGTGTACAATCTGCGGTTTGCGTGACGCGCGCCACTTTTAGAAGAATGCTAAAAGTTGGTTGGTCATTATTCTGTGTAAACAATACTTGAGTTCAAGCTAGCTAAACGATTAGTTTGATCCCGTCAATGGGCTTAGACACTTACATTCAGTGCCCTTCCTCATTAGTGAGTATGAGGTGCATTTAGAAGCCAGCGCTTGATTCTGCCTGTAATAGGAGTTTAAAAAAACACATACAAACCTCAAGCAGTTAGGTTCACGTGCTGCTTTCAACTAGTGTGGCTGTCAGTCATTTCGTTTCTGTTTATCCCAGCGCTTCCATGCTGGGAGTTCACAACACTGTGAAATAAGCATAGACTGACATGAGTGCGGCAAACCGAACACAGGCGAAGCGAGGTTAGTATCACACGTATTGAAAGAAAAACCTGAAAAAATGTGATCCAACCTATAGATAGCACCTGTAGCACCCATTCACCTTGGTTTATACGGTGCAGGTGATGGGGCGAAAAAAATATGTGATCAGTTCATCCCACCTATAGATAGCACCTGTAGCACCCATAAACCTTGGTTTATACGGTGCAGGTGATGGGGTTAGTTCTTCATCCCTTAGCATTGAAATAGAGATGCAGGGAGGTGGGGGGTGAGGCAGATGAAAGACCTGTGAAAATCACAGCTTTCATCCGGACACATGACTGTTTGTTTATTCATGGGATATATTCTAAGTGTTTATTCAGTCAGAACAGACAGAGTGCACACTGGCTGCGAGTGTCATTCGGAAAGAATGTGGTGGCTCTTTTTCCTATTTGGGCGTTGATCGATAAAACGCAAGTGGCAGAAAATAACTCGATTATGGAACAGTAATCTACTAAAAAAAGGTGTCATCTGCAGAAGTTACAACTGAAACTGGGAGAATTTTGACTCTGTTTAGGTATATTGTAGTTTTTGGAGTAAAAAATTGCACGCTTCAAAATTGCTTGATCATTAAAACATTCTAGGTATACATTTTGAAGTTTTTGTTATATCTGCGGATTCACCGACCTGTGGTATCTGCTGCTAACCCACTCCAGTGCCTGGTGCCGGAGAAAAAAGACTCACAGAAGGGAACACAACCGCTATATACCGAACAAGCGAGTGCGAGAGCGTGAGTGCGCGCGAGTGCGAGAGCGTGAGTGCGCGCGAGTGCGAGAGCGAAAGTTACAACGGCCCCACGCTATTTAAAGGGGACTTTCTGGCATTGATCCAGGCTGTCTGATAGGCGTTAGTGAACACTCATCTCAACATCAATCGTGCCTCTATGAAAAGCCTGAACGCTGATCACATTCGGTCGTGCTTCTGTGGCGTGCATGAGCACTCACCAAGTTTTGCTGAATTGATTGAATGATTGACTGGCCTGGATGCTTGTCGGGTTTCCTGTTGAGTTTTTGGTGGAGCAGTAGGTTCCGGGCGTTCTGAGGTTGCTTTCAGGTGTCTGACCTTCCTGATGGTTTTCTTTACCACGCAAGTTCGTTTTTCTTCAAAAAATCTAAATTTTCTTTCGAGGTTGATCTATTTGCCAATCATAGAAAAGCAAGTGGAGGTCAGAACTTGACATTGGCCACTTCACAGCTGAGACGTGAACTGTTCTGACCCATGCACATGGGAATGAAGCATCGGTGTTGAACACTGATGTTATGCTGTCGATGATGATGATGATGATGATGATGATGATGATGATGATCAGCCTTGGATGTTTACCACAAGATAGGTGGAGGGCATAGCACGTAGAAAAGACGATTGGTCACGTGCTTTCCACAGCAGCCGGAGCAGTGGCGTGACAGTTCACACAAAATGGATTATCAATACTTTCCGAGCCGACTCGCTGAGCGGACGTTTGTGTTGATAAGGGCGGTGCTGGGTCATTCTGGAAATTTCCAACTGTGATGAAACCTTGCTGTGTAAGTGTACAAATAGATCAGGCATGCCAGTGATGTTTACTAACAGAATGTTTTTAGCTCGTGGTTCTGAGCTCATTCGTCGCGCGTGGTGTGTTCACAGTGGATAATTCTTGCTGCATCTTTGCTTAAACTGCATCGTTTATCCACCAAAACCAATAAGAAGTTATCCCACAAGGAAGGCATGGAAGAACAACCGTGTTACACGATATCTCTTGGGAAGACCAAAGAGAAATACCACTTCGGGCCATTCGGGAAAACCCTCCAACTGAAAGACTTCCCCCAATCACCATGAATTGAGTAGTGATGAAACGTTTGCAAACAAACTGCCCAGCATAGCGGGCAAACCAAAGGCCATCATTACCATATGAACTGCCAGTTTTCTCTTCAATTAAAAGAAAAGTTTTTATTCGATCTGATATCTTCTGAAGGTTGCACCTAGTGGAGTCGCGGTGTAACGGTAGATGCTACTGATGAGGCATGTGAATAGTGCCTTATCGCAAATCTGCTTCACATCTCTTGAAAAGTGAGATCTATTACGGAATTTGTGGAGTCGCTTTGTAACACTTGCATGCGTTTGAGTAGCGATCAATGAATATCCAAGACAGTTAAGAAAGACGCGTTCAAGGAGAAGATGAATATTCAGTTTTGTAAACAAGATTCATCTGAGAGTTTTGGTCCCCTGTCCAATAGTCTGTCACTGTTCAGTTGGCGTTTGCTAATAAACAACTCTGCTGCAACAGCCTTCTTCCTTTCACCGGTAACACTGCATTTTTTATTCAGGTACAGTTGTTTTCTTTGAAGAGACCAGCCATAAGCGGTCCTTTCTACGAGGTAGTTTTCAACAAAAGGCGAGAAGGAAACTGTTGGTGCGGTTTTCCATCCTGGGATCGAGTGGGATACTCGTCTCTTGGCATCATCTATCCGGTTATGAACGAAGAATAATGAGCTAAAACGGGGCTAATCATCGTTTGAAAGATTCATGGCTTGGTCTTTTGGATTAGGGATGGCAAATGGCTTTCCAGTTTATATGAATAGTCTGACTATTCACCGTCAGTTTACTCATTCTTGAAAGTTGAAGAAAGCACCATTGTTTTCGTCAGAATACTGTGGAATTCGGCTCATAAACCATTCTTGGAGCCACAGTAAAACATTTGGGGGGGTCTTTCCAGACGGGAGAAACTACTCATAAGTTTGCTGAAGACATCTTGGAAGCTCACCACCGACTTTGCCGTTCTTGGGGCTCAGACGCAGCCTCCGAGATACCATCAAAAGCGAGATATTCGTTCATTTCAATCCATTTTGTCAATGCGTGAATTGCACCTATATTGATACTAGTTATGCAGTCACTATAAATATGTTTTTAGCATAAATGACCGGCTGAGTATGAAACTATGCACAATCACTCTTCCATGGTTGTAACAACTAACATTGTTCTTCAGTTGTCACGCAACTTGCTGCTCAAGTGATCAACAGTAGGAAAACATCCTAAGACTTGCAGCTGGAAGATCTATTTTGAAGTCCCTTCAGGATTGAAATGATTTTTGCTGTAAAAAAATAACAACTTGGGTGTGATGAGACGCGAACACGAGTCCTCTTCGTTGCTGTGTTACAAATTAGTGGTTTCTCTCTCCGCAGCCCGTCGGCGAACACCAATAATTGATCTGAGCAGTAATGTGAACGTGAACGCATGAAAATCGTTCTGGTCACCTGATAGATGATACCCGATACACCTGAGTGATTTGAGAGATAACAAGACAACCAATCTAGCTAGCAACCAATTTTGTTCTTATATCATCGCCATTGGCCGAACGTCGCTACGTATTAAGGACATTAACTCACAAAAGTAAATAGCACGACCGTGTGTACTCAGTTTTCAGCGCAATCAGGCAATCAGTTAAATTAATCGCTTATCTGTGTCAAAGAGTAGCGGCGAATTTTCCCATCCGTTGCGAAGACTGAATTCTTCATAAAGGAAACTACTCACAAGGTTGCTGAAAACACTTCGACAGCCCATTTGTTTCGAATAGGACAAGACTGAAATTTTTTCCAAAGGAATAATGTGCGCACTTCACTGAGTGGTTATCTCTTCGGACGTTCAGAACTGCGTACAGACATGAAAAAGGCAGCCAAAATATCACTTTCTAGAAAGTTCCTTCCAGGGAATTAAACCTCACGAGAAGAGACGAGTGAATATTGAAACCAAACTTGCTATAGGTCCGTCGTAAAGCGAGCAACATAGTTAGGGGCCGCAGCGTGAGTAATCTACGTTTCCAGTACCGACAGAATGCTCGATGGGGACCCAGGAAACGTTATTTTCCGACAGGTAGCATTCTGTTGGAGAGATTCAACCGTTAATCGGCCCACAGACCAATATGCCCAGGTTGTGACCATGATTTCTGTGCGCAAAGTTGATTGGCATAGAAACCGTTGCCCTGAAGGAGAATGAATATACCTATCATTGGGTTAAAATGATCTTGAGCCTCTTAATAAACAGAATGCGAAGCTTTGGAAATTCTGTTCGTACACTGACAAACATGTGTGATGGGAACCGGCGAAAAATGTGTTTTATTTCCAAAAAGATATCAATTATCACCTTGGTTGTTTTCCCCCTGACGTAGTAACACCTTTTTTAATCGCACCCTAGATGTGCCGCCTGTCTTGTGTAACTCAGTTGATGACTGAGGTCTTCATAGGTGGGAACTCCGACTAAATCTTTCGACTCATCTCTCAGGTGTAATGACAGGCATTCTTTTGTGTCCAATAACTCTGGGTGGTTGATCACTGTGAATGGAAATCAGAGTACCTGCAATTTTTGTTGCAACCAGTTTGACAGTTCCTCGTCCCAGGAATGGAACAAGAGACAGAAATAAGCACCTACAGAGGTGATGAAAATTTGTTAGGAACATGTTTTTCTGTTGAGTCGTTAACAACTCAAACGAAAACCAGGAACAACTTTCAAAAATATCACGTCTTCGCCGTAATTACCGCCGGAACACAACGAAGCCAAACACACCGAGGAGATGGGGTATTTCAATCCCACGGTCACATCTCAGTGACTCTCTGCATCTTCGTTTCACTCGCAGCAAAGGTTTTTGGACGTTTTTGATTCTTTCCAAACCGTGGATTATTGCAAATACTCCCGGGGGGTTAAAAAACACCCAATCGATTGCAATGTCGACTGAATGTTCAAATCGTTCATTCTATTGGGGCTTGTTCATGCGTATCCACTATTCGATAATGTATGAAAGGATGAACAATGAGGAGGGGTAAGAAAGAGTACATACGAGAGCATACGACCGTCACAGCCGGAAAGGTAATGGGCTATTGAAGTGTAAAGAGGTACATTAACAAACTACAGGGTACAATTAACTTACCTATCGATATGCAAACTCACAATGTGATCGAGTTTGAATGGAACTCCGATAACAAGCTGATTGTTTGCATCCGAGACTTTGCTGTAAGCAGTTTGAATTGATGTCGAGTAGTCAACCACGTCTTCTTGCTGAAGTACGGATGTCGAGGTTTTAAGTAAAACCGTATTGTTTTTAGCGAATATACTTTCATCTGAAAACTAATTTGGTTCTTTCGAGAGACTCAACTGGAACCCAGCTGAATCTCCCGTTTATGATGTCCTCATCATGAACGAGAGATTCAGCTGGGTCCCAGGTGAGTCTCTCGATAAGACCAAATTAGTTTGCAAATGAGTGAGTATTCGCTAATTTCGTGCAATTTGGTTTCAAGTAGAACATAAGGTTGACGGAAACCCGGGGACTGCGCCTACCTGATGAGCCCCAAAAAGGGTGAAACCGGTCGTGGGCTGTCGATGACATCACAAAGATATACGTATTGATTTTATTTCGTCCTGTATTGATTTTAGACGAACGCTTGTTGAAAACATCTGGTAATAGGGTGTTCTGTGTTTGAACAGAAATCCCATTTATTGTCCCGGACTTTTACGTTGATTTCGACAAGTCCACCGCTCCCTAGTTGACGTACACTCAGAGACGCAACCAATGCTAGCTTTTTGAACCATTGTAAGGGAAATTTTCTAGAAAACCCTATCTGTATATTGCTGTCCAAAAAAAACCGTATGGCCTCACTGGGGAAGTGGACTTTACAGTAAATTTCACATCGTCAGTGGAGACATGAACCTACCTAGACACTCAATTCGTACTGCGTACTACTTTGTACTTACCCCTTGGGCCAAGTTAAGTGGTTTTGTTGAGCGGTTTCTCGAAACTAGAGGCATTTAAGCTCAAGGTCATTCAAACACAATCTGGAAACGGACACGAATTAACTCAGAGCCCTATTCGTTGGTGTTATTAGGTAATATGAAACACACAGCAAACCGCTCGATGTGCCACGACTGTCCTGAAATTTCTCTTCCTTGCTCTAAACAGTAGGCGAGATGAATTTCTGCTTATACATCTGAGCACAACTCATGTCTCTGAAGGATAGTGAAACTATGGCGATGGTCTCTCTGAAATGTGCCCTTTTTCAGAATACGGATGGCTGATCAGACTTCATTCTCGGGCGTCAGACAAGTGTGGTGAATACGTAGTGGGTACCGAAGCTACCATAATTATTGGATGAAATAATGCCTCAACTAACAGTGTATCTGTATTCCAGAGAGATGATCACTTCTTAAAGTGTGCTGCACACCAGATTTTGTACGGTAAGCAGAGTTGATCTGAGCTACAGCGCCTGGTTGGCTGTTCCTCTGTTTGTCGATCCTCTTGGTCTAGCTGAACAAGCCAATCAACAATCAAGATATTCCATGAAATATATCCATTATGGATTGTGAGACTTTCCTGACGACTGGAAGTCACAACTGAGCTTTTGCTTTCTCTTTTTTTTGAAAAGACTGCGTTGAGTACTCTCGAACGTCCACTCAAATTCCTCAGTGACCACACTGGCTGTGCTCTAACGGCTTGATAACTCGGAAAATTCTCATTATGGCCGGCTAACTCTATCTGATTAGTCCAACACGACCAATACTCACATAGTTGGGGTAAAAGAACGATAATTTGCCATGCAATTTGATGGTGTCCCGTGACAAAATTCCTTTGAGGTGTTCGACAAACGAGATTAACTCGTTAATCAGACGAGCCTGAGGACAGGGATAAATGGAGTTAAAAGAACCTCCCCCTATGCTTTGAAAGACTAAAGCCTGACACCTTAGTCGTCTGGACAGCGCTGGTCGTCAAGACGTGATAAATGTGGTCTACTGGGTACCTTTTTTCCGCATTTTTCAAAAATACCAAAATGCCTAAAGGGTAAATTATCTCCAGTCAAGCACATGGGTCATCCGTGAAACTATTTTCTGGTTCCAAACCGTTGAATATAAAACCCGGCAGATTTCGGAACTTCCTGATTAGATCTCTCCAGCTCTATTTCTTTGGCAATCGATGCCGGGAATGTGGGAAACAAAGGAATTGGGCGTTCCATAGGTTAACCTGTCTTTTCAGCAAATTAATACATACACCAGACAAGGTGATCTTTCCTCTCCAGTTTGCTAAGATAACTACTGCCTGTTGCTTAACAAAATCAAGAGGAGAAAAGTTGGTGCTACCGCCCGCGGTGCAACGCCAAAGAAGTCTGACGGCACCGGTGATGGCTAGAGATTGCGGGCATCACCAGTGTCATATGCAAATCCTGTCAGGCTGTGACGCGTATGAGTATCAGTCATTCGTGTTTGTTTGATACGCCTACTGGTTTGATTGTTTCAGTTGCTCAACCGATCTGCCTCTGTTGCGGTGTCCTTGGCGAAGACCAAATATCATGTCAGATTATTGGCGCCAGGGCTGGCAGAACACGCGCTTTGAAAATTAATGCAGTGCAGAGCAGGCATGTCAGAAAAGGCAGAGACAGAATGACAGGATCGTGAGCAAACGACTTTTTTGGAGCTGTGTGCTGACGTCGCATTTTCAGTGCAACGTTATTCAGAAAAGGCTCTGGTATCAGAGCTTCAGGGGTGTATATATACAATGTACGATTAAGGGTATCTTGTTCGCCAGGTGGTAGAGACGACTTGAGCAAGCGAAAAGTCACAAATATTGTTCGTTTTTGCGATGGTGATTTTACGATCACAAATAAACTGGTTGAGCGTGAGCTTTGATTCTGGTAAAGGGGCATCAGTTTGTAAAATTCCCCACAGCTTTCTCAAAATAAATTTTATTTGTATAGTGTGCTATTTAAAGTGACTTAAACCAACTGTTTCCAGAGAGTCTGTTTGGATGGCTGTGTGAAGAGATGTGATAAAGTCAGCGAATATACACTCCTTTGCAAACTAATTTGGTTTTTCGAGAGACTCACCTGAAACCCAGCTGAATCTCTCGTTTGTGATGTTCTCAGGCCACTGAATGTGCTGCACTAGGCCGCCTCATGTTTCAGTCGCTACGGTATTCGAGATACGGCGAAACATGTATATCTTTGTAATGTACTATTCATAAGGTTGCTGACGGCGGATTTTCAGCAATCTTATGAGTAGTACATTACAAAGATATACATGTGCTAAAGTCATTTGACATCTCGTCTCTTCAGTGAAGCCAGTCGGTGCTCAAAAGTCGAGCAACACAGTACGGCTACATCATCATCATGATTCTCAAAATCATCAGTAGTGCGTGCGTCACGAAGAGTTTCGACCTTCAGTGTGATTGGAATTCACTTAGCCGATCATAGCATGCCGGTGACTTATGAACGGGTCCTCGGGTGAAGACGCCTCAGATATGCATTGCTGAGAATTCCCAGCGAAGACAAAAAAGCCGTACCGTGTTTCTCGACTTTAAGCATAAATTGACCTCACTGACAAAGACTCAACTCAAACTGTCTTTTTCGATCTTGGTCAAGCGCGAACAGCAGAAGGAGATATCTACACGCAAGTTTAGGCGAAGCCTCAATCACGAGAATATACAATTGCAGAATTTCACACGGGACATAAGTTGCTAAGGCTATGTGAAGATGCTAGAATGAACATTTTTTGTCTGCTATAATTCAAACCTGAGAACTCAAGTGTAACAATTCAGACAATTCTAGCCTTGTTGTAACTCGTGACTGCGCTTGGCCACCGGCCATTTCACCATACGCTTCAAGATTTCGATTTATCCCCGATTTTATGGAAAATCGCTGTCTGTTCGCTTGCATTTTTTTCGGTTTTAGACCTGCACTTTAACTTGGCCCTCGATGTTGCATCCTGAATTTCGTACAGTGCGAAATGTCACGTGATTTAAACTGCTCCACATACGTTAGAACGGGAAGTGAACAACATCATCCCAGAACGCACACCTGCATTCTGAACCATGCTCAACAAACAACACCAAAAGTAATGTTGCCCAGATCAGGATTACATCTGGTTGTCCTCTTCCGAATCAAAACGAACGGGATCTTATCACAAAAGAACCCGATTTTAATGTCAAAGACTTGGCTGAAAAAGTCCAGCTGGCCGGCTTAGAACGTGCTTTGAAAACAGACAGAAACAAGCAAATAGTACTGAAATCAAAACCCAGTTCACTGATAAATTCACTGGGGACTAGCATGTTGTGAAATTTCTAGAAGAAACAGGACGAATACACTGGACAGCACCGAGAGACTCAAACAGTTAGACAAGACTCCACTTCACAACTGGCTAGTCACGTGAAATAAATTCAGCTTGTCTGAACTGGTTCGCCGGTTTACTGGTTTATCTGTAGCTATCGTCACACATCCACGTGATGAAAAAACTACTTGTCAGTTGGGTTTGGGGTTAAGGGAAACTCGGGGACTGGGCCTACCTGAAGAAGACCAAGAAAGGAGAAACCGATCGTGGGCTACTGAAGGTTTTTCAGCAACCTTGTGAGTAGTATGTCATGTCTAGATAGTCGTCAAATTTATTAAAACTTACCTCTGATGGATAAGCTCAAACCCTGGTCCAGTGGCTGGTTAATGGACTTTTCTGGATAACTATTTTTCGGAGCAAAGAAGTCATCCACAGGCTTTCAGAATGCTTGTGTGTGAACTTTCAAACTTCGCCTTTTCTTCCAGCCTTAGAGCCGCATGTTTGTCATGTGTGTATTAGAATACTCATTTTCGCAGCGATCTACCTGGTTTTTCCGTATACATAGAAGCATACTTATCACAGAGCTTTAGTAAAATGGTCCCTGGAGACCTCGACTCTGATGCGCCATTTTCGATGCTCATTTCCTTACAAACTAGGACGTTCAGAGTCACAAGTTTAAAGAAGGAGCAATGTATTTGGACAAATGCACTCATTTGCAAATCAGTTTGGTTTTCACGAGAGACTCAACTGAATCTCTCGTTTATGGTATTCTGCAACTGAATTTACTGCACACAGGCCCCCTCATGTTTCAGTTGACACGATATTCGAGATATCGCAGTATATTTTCATGAAGGAAACTACTCACAGGGTTGCTTAAAACTCTTCGACAGCCCCTTCTCGGAGCTTATCAGATAGGCGCAGTTTCTGAGGAGTCATATAGTTTCCAGGTTAGACCGATCACCCGTAGAATTAGCCTTCTGAACGACTGTCAGATGGTTCCTCATTGTATGGGCACAAAATTGATCGACAAACGAAGACATGATGGGTCATATTTTTAGCCCAACTGATCGATCAGGACAGGCTGCTGCAGGACCGGTCGACTTATTTTGTGTTGTTACGGACAACTGGCCATGAAAAAGATCCGTGTTAACCTCGTCCAAACTGAGGTCGTATGAGTGAGTGCTATCGACCCAAGTTGCATGCAAATCACATTGATTAGTCTGGAATATTGCTCACATTCTAGTAGCAAACCCTTGCTTATCTGGTTGGCCGGATAATAGAAGCTGGACTGGCAAGAACAAAATACAATCAACCAGTCAATGGTGTTTGTATAAATTGATCAGTCCCCGCCTTCTACTTCAAAACAGACTACGATTGTCAGTCCATGCAGGGGCAGCTAACGAGAACAGAATATGAGAAATCATACGACAAAACGTTTGTCGGAGCAGTGGCACATCCAAGCCAGACAAATGTGATCTCATGGCTTCAACGATGCTAACTAGTACAGCGACCTGTTTGAGCTCGCACTCAGCTCGCGGAATGCACTTGTGTGTAGAATAGAGAACTCAGCTAAATTCCATTTCAATCTCTCGTTTATGATATTCTGCAGTCTGCGAGTAAAACCAAATTGGTGTGCAACTGAGCGTATTTGGCGAACTTTGTCATTCATTTGAACTTCTAGCGGTCGTTGGACCTTTTCCAGATAAGCCCCGCCACTAATGCACAAAAGTGCATGCGCGAAAACATAAGCCCCGCCACTTTTTGCCAGCTCCAATTCAATGTACGCACACAAAGTTGACCTATTTCTGATGAAACCAATTCCTTATCCACATTTAGGCTCATGTTGTGCAAAACTTTCTCCGTTCGGACGTAAAACCTTAAGTGAACTTTCTGACGCTTTCAGCTCTTGTTCATGACAAGGAGACTGCAAACCTACGGACTGATTCATCAGCAACGTTTATGCAACAATGGCCACCAAATGATACTTTCAACCGTTACTGACAGGTGGAGATCTAATCCCCGACAGTGTCGGCAAGAAATCGGTCTTCGAAGGGGAACTTGGATGGAGCAGTCTAGGATGGAGTTTAGGACAGTATTTCTATTCATTTATTGCTGGTCCAAAAATTTGACAAAAAGCAAATTCTGCCCAGAGAAATTATCTATTAGCCACACGACCGCTGTTGACTGGAAGAACTTTCCTCGCGAAGTTTGCGCCTGACAGCTTTTTCAGACTCCAAAAGTTATCCTCTTTTTTCTACTCTTTTTTTGGGGGGCGGGGGTTAATTTTTTGGCGGGGCTTATCTGGAAGAGATCCCGGTCGTTTATACGCAACTTAGTTTGAGGTTTGAATGTATCATTGTCGGTGATGCTCAAAGACAAACTGAGGTCAGGTGGGATGGAGATCTCTGTAAAGTCCCCAAGGGTTGACAACGAAGGTCACCGAACACCTCGCGGCAGATAAGATAACAAGGAAGTGTTGACCGACAGCTGAGAGTGGCGCTGGGATTTCGTCTGGCCCAGCTACCTGCCCTCAAGTGGCGATGCCTGGCGATTCGCCAAGTGGAATCGGATACAGCCACACAGAATTCTACAGATTAGGACACTGCCGCATGATTGTCCGACAGGCTACCATCTCAGAAGGCTTGACAAAAAATCGATAGACTTGTTGCTGGACAAATTTCCGTTTTCAGCTCAGAAGTTTCGTCAGGCCGCTTAAGCAGATAAAAATCAAACAGACCAATTTTTGACGCGGACGGAAGAACTCGAGGACTGCGCCTACCTGATGAGACCCAAGAAAGGCGAAACAGGTCGTGGGCTGTCGAAGAGTTTTCAGCAAACTTGTGAGTAGTTTCCTCTATGAAAATATACTGCGATATCTCGAATATCGTGCCAACTGAATCATGAGGCGGCCTGTGTGCAGCACATTCAGCTGGAGGACATCATAAACGAGAGATTCAACTAGGTCTCCCGTGAAACCAAATTGATTTGCAAATTAATCTATTTCTCCGGAACAGTGCAATTTGGGTTCAAGTAGATCATAATGTTGACGGAAACTCGGGGACTGCGCCTACCTGATGAGTCCCAAGAAGGGCGAAACCGGTCGTCTGCTGTCGAAGAATTTTCAGCGACCTTGTGAGTAGTTTCGTTTATGAAAACGTTTTGCTAGATTACTTTCGACCAACAAGCTTAATCCGAATTTTCAATTTTTACTGAAAATTCTTTTTTGTCGGTAGACTGGGAGTGGTTGGTATTTCTCTAACCTCACAAACCGTCTTTATGGACAAGACGTTGAACATATTCACGGATATTTCAGTCTCTATTGACCGACATCCCTTCGGATAGCTACTTGGTAGGAGGTGGTAGGAGGTGAGCGACACTTTAGGACCTATTGAAAATAATTATCATAAATCACCACTGCCTGGATATTTTTGCGAGTGTTGGTTTTTCATGATTTTACTAACCTAACGTGCGCAGACCGACCAAAGACGCCAATCATACTCGTGGCATACACAAAGAGATGGTCATGAGACACATCCGAAACCGGAACAGCATCAAACCCTGTGTTTCCCCCGAGGCATTACCGGTAACTGCTTAGCTATAGACTGGAATGGACAAGTGTGAATGAAAGCAGGTAGAAGGCTACGGAAACTGTCCGCAAGTGGTGGCCGTTCTCATGATGGTCGTGAGTCTTTTGGGATCCAACCAAGGGAGTGGATACCACAATACAATGATCGACGATGTTCGACTTTAATCCCATTCAAGTGTTGATGGGCACCGAAGGAATTCATATACAAGCACCGAACAAACTGCCAATACTACTAAACGTACAAGGAGGTGTGAAATCTTACTAAAAAGTATTATCAGATACGACGTAACATTTAGGTTGCAAACGAAGATAGGAGGGAGAAACAGGCTTCCGTTAAATTGTCAGTGGAAATGATTCCGTCTTCGAGACTATCATTTCTACTCAAACCACAGCGATGGTGTCATCTCTACTGGTGATGAAGCGTTTGCCGTCCAACTTCAAAGATCGCCTAAAACTGACCAGCACTCAAGCAGACCTATATATGTTGTGACTTGCTGTACAGTAGTGCAACTCTGTATCGGCCCCTTGGCTTCCTGCTCCGCTCACTATGCTATATCAAAAGGCACGGTAGCTCTAGACAGCCCTTTATGGAGACAAAGGACAATTATTACAACTGTATTTATAGGGTAGTCACAGAATGTTCCACAAGGTCGCGCTAGAAGCTTTGTGGGGGGCTGAGAAGTGTCAGGCGATGCTTTCGTTTAGTCCATAAACCGCACGTGATACACGCCTTCGTTTGGACCGTGTCCTGCACGCGACACATCCGTCCAAATGATGTGATGTTCGGTTATTAGGGATGGCTGGCCTCCGAACAATATAATACTTGCTGTTCTATCTACCTCACTTGAGTTTGTTGAATGATTTAACTGAAGCCTCTATTTTACGTGAGGATTTTTGAGCGCCGATGACCATCGGCAAACGACTTTTGGTTGTGCTATCAAACCGCTTGTTTTTTCCAGTCACAATGTGATCCACAATTATTTGGCCTAACGCAGTGCGGGACATCCGTCTAGATTTCACAGTAAAATTTTAATTAATTTTGTACTACTTACAACACTACTGAGAAAATGAGAACTGAGAAAGTGATGCGATGCATTATCCAATATTTCCCTGTTCTGAAACGGCAGTCGGCATACCATCTGGACACCTAGGAAATTTTATGAATCATTTAATAGCCTAGTTGAAATCAAGTCGTCAGAATACGCCATTTGAGACTTCCTGGCTTGAGTTGTACTCGGTCAGAAGACCTTCCTGGTCTTAGGGAGTTTCTGGCCAAAAGTGCCTTGGTTCTTATTGAACAAACTGTGCACCATATGGTGTATAATACGCTTATTCTGAGCAGTGCCTGCTAACCAATGATTAACTCACTTCATATCGGTATATCACTTGCAAACAGTAAAAGGGGTTTCTGCGCACTGTTAGTATTTACCCATGTGGGCTTTTTTCCTACGATCTAAATGAACTCACACGAGAACGACCTGGAAAAAAACAGTGATACACAACCGTTGGTAATGTTTTGGAATATTGGTAGCTCGGGTGTATTGGTTGGTAATTGATCAGGTGGCTGTTGATCTGTTCGCCAAGCTCGGCGAACAGATCAGCAAACATCTGATCAACGCTTGAGACCATTATCAATGAGTGACATGCTTTCGTGCGAATGACGTCAGGTGAAACGTCATTGTTCAGGGGACCATCCATCTGAGACTGGAGTAAGCTCTTAAGGATACTCGTTTTTTTTAGAAATTTTCTCTGTTCCTGTTCGCTTCGGTATCACGTCCTTGTGTATTCATTAGTGAATAATGGACTTTCTACCTACAGATTGCTTTGTATTCATGGATCGTTTTATCCTCCTTATCGACTGTCTGAAGGAGATTGTTCTAACTGCATACAGATCTTGCCATTACGAATGAGGTCGGTTTGCACATGTGTGCGAAAGACAGCAGTCGAAAATTTGGGAGAAGAACGATGTCGTTGCTTGGACGTAACACACTACTCATAAAGTTGCTAGAAACTCTTTGAGACCTCATGCCGTTCGTCGAGCTTATCCAATAAGCGCGGTCGTCAAGTTTTGCTCGAAATAATCTACTACGTGAACCCAAATTGAACAGATTTCGGCAGATGCTCCATTTTCATGAGAATTTGGTTTTGACAGGAGCCCCAAGCAATCCAGCTGAATTGCCCATTTGTAAGTGTCCACCTCAACTGAATATGTTGTACCAGGTCGCTTCACTCAGTTATTCTGATCTGGAACTTCACATTGCCGTGCGGATTTTTCCAAAACCTCGTGCGTGTCGTCACACCAAACTTGGAGGTGCTGGCCATTCAATTGTTCACTACACCGCTCAAACTATCCAGCTTGATTGTAGTACCTTTAGCGACTATTTCCCACGGGCCTACATAATTCCTCTATCCGCCAGCCATTGTGTTGATTGGTGGCCACAAAATCTTGGACTTTAGGTTGTGATTTACTCATACGGAATCTGTGACTTGGTAACGAATGTGCACTGCTGTGATGACGGAACAACTGTAGATTACTTTGCCACTTGTTAGCATAGATTGGCTTCAACGATTTGGTATCTGTGATCGAAGGATGGATGGCCGTGTGTTCTAAGTGAGGCTTAATCATACCGTTGTTCGGCCATCCATGTCGGAAGCCTGCGGATTCCAAACTCCCTGATGCTTCGATAGGTACGCACTGCAGATGACTTCAAATAGAGATGAACCAGCCTTACAATGTTCTCCGCTTGTCTGCATAGACTGGTTCCACTAACAGTACAACGTTTCATTTGCTAAATACTGAACGCACATCGTGGTCGCGAAGAACACGTCACTGACCGTGAGTCCTCATTGACTGCAAACGTCTCCTATTCAGGATCGATGATATTAGTGTAACGGTGATACTACTGATGGGGAGGAACGCGAGTAGTATGTGTTGCTCGTGTTGTTCGTTACATTAGTACGGAGTAGTGCAGCAATATATCTCCGTTTAGACTGAAGATATGTGATCAGAGCTCACGTGTAATTAACAATTCAATCCACAAAGTGACCTTTATAAAGTTTCGCACCAGGACGCAACATGAAGTTTTGGTAATCCGCTGAATGCTAAATGGGGATGGATCAAGACGGACATTTGCCTCGAATAGTCTCAGTTTGATATGAAGTAGGGAATTTGAGGGTACAAGTCAGTTTGATACCAAAAACACGATGAATGAAGAGACCTACACATACACTGAAATCGCAGTACACTTACTGATCTCGATGGCGAGAAACTCCAAAAATACGCGGTGAGGAGGGTGGTCAAGCTCTTACCATTGAAAATCTGGAGTTCCGATCTTCAGAAATGTTAAGAAGTTTTTTGACCAAAAACGAAAATTGAGCAGCAAGTCTGGGGTTGTGGTCAACCTAGAAGGGAATGACATAAGGAAACTTTCCTGTACGTCGTAACAGACAGCTCATTTGTCGTCTTCGTGTCGGGTGTTAGCCACGTGCTGCCACGAATGCGTATATTTGTCGTCCTAGAGGATAGCAACAGTGGAAATCGTAGCCGCTGTTCATTACTGGTTCATTCTGAACAAGATAATGTGAGTTCAAAACCTGGCAAGATAAAAAGGATCAAGTATTTCTAGCAAACCAACATTGAGTCCCATTAAGGTAAAAGGATGTTCCATCCTCTTCAAAAATCATAAGGAATCTCACTAAGCTCTGCGGAGATTCGAACCCACATCATCCGTGTGGCAAGCTTACAGCTGGACAGGACACAACACCTTTCACCCTTCGGCTACGCAGTTCACGTCACGTGACCCACTCCTGATTGGCTTGAAAACTGACATCTATCCAGGTGTGAGGCCCTTGATGCTTGTGGAATATTGTTTCTTCAGAGCGGATTATGTAAGATTTGTGATTCGGACATTGGTATGACAGTACAGTAACAGACCCAATATATTCTGAGGAAACAAACTGCGTTGTGGCAATCCACGCATAACCAGTAAGTCATAATAAGTCATACATAAGCGAATCGTTAGGCTGGTGGTTTAAGTCGGTTTCCGTCCTTTTCTGCGAAACTACTAGTTTACTGTTCAGTAGTACAGAAGTCAACAGCCATTTTGAAGGCATTCATGTGGGACTCGAACCTGGGTCATCAGAAGAACAATCCATGCCACTATTCACTCCGTTATCCGTTGTCAAGTTTACGACCAGTGACACACCACAAATACTTTTTTGTTGAGCAATCGGGATGATACAGGAATTTGCGCACGTGATCAGATGGGGTTGCTATGTTAGCCATAAACTCAAAGCTGATTGCTGTGGATTCAGGATAGACGTGTAGGGATGATACGGTATGAGATCGAACNTCAGCAGAGACTGTAGGGATCATCCGGTATGAGATCGAACTGCCATCGGGTAATGTTAAAACAACAAACAAACTGCCCATAGTATGGTTTATACTCAAAATGTGGAAAGTGTTTGTCATCGTGGAAAACTGACTAAAACAGGCCTATTTTAAAGCGTTCAGTTGAAGAATTTAACAGTCAAGCAGGGCGGTGTCTCGAGGGTATTCAGGACAATAAAATCCGTGCCTGTCATTCACCCATGAACAAAAAATGCGGTAGCGCCTTTCATACCCTTCTCCTGTTTTAACCAGTTCGAGTGCACGCTTGATTTGAATAACTATAAAAAAGTTTGAGTAAGACACCTACCCGAAGCCCGTCTGACTTCAACGTAGGTGGCGAGTAAGACAAATTTTTGCAGACATTGCGTGATCGAGTTGGAACCGATTGTGTAGAAAGTGAAATTTGCAGATGTAAGGGTGTTTTCTACGTCTTACTGCTTCATAAGTTGTCTAAATTTGTGCATCAAGGTTTGCTGGTGGTAGGGGCTTTAAACGAATTCAGTGAACGTGGTTAGTATAACCAGGAGATCTAGAGTGCTTGGAAACTTTTGAAGTGATTTTGCTGTGCAGAATCACTGAACTCTCCATATTGTTTTGTACTTGTCATTTTTCCATCGGCTTCTGACAGATTGTATAAAAATCCTTGAGATGAAATCCTTCTGTGGGCATCCTTTGACATCCCAGATTTCCGTCAAGTCGAGTTTACCCTTATTCCTGACAAGACACTGAAGTAACCCTAGGTGCAATTACGTGGAACAAAACAGGTGAAAAAAGTTAAGAACACCCAAAACGAAACGCTCTTTGCAGTATAAACCAAACTTTGTCCTTTTCTGAGATATCTGTTGGTCCCATATTCTAATGACTCTGGACAATATTCGACGAAAGTCCCGATGAACATGACTGTTGAATAAAGACGCAGTCACGTTCAAGGCTGGAAAAAGCTCAAGACGTGATGCGACGACGGTGAGAATTATTGCCGAGGCTTTAACATCCAGTTTCTGCTTTAAGTTCCCTGACTCTGTGGTTGAATGCCTCAAAACCCGGAAATTGTTTGACTTGGAGATAACCTCCTGCGTGATGTTCACCGCGGCATTAGGAGACGCAGTATTCGGAAGGCTATCGTCATTGCCGTCCTATGGTTTGAAAACAAAGTTGAGCACCTTGTGGTTATCAGTCGGTGAAAAATTAATGCTTGTTTCACACCGATGACCTTTCGCCGGCTTGGATTTGATGCTCCGGTGACCGGTAAGTTTGTACACACACTCAAAGCCATAACAGTTTAGAGTTCTAAAGGATTTAACACCCTACTGTCCTCAAAATATTCAGGCGTAGCAGATCCTCAGTTGCCTGATAACATCACAAACGAGAGATTCAGCTGGTGAGTTCCAGGTGAGTCTCTCTAAAAACCAAATTAGTTTGCAAATGAGTGAACATTCGCTAATTTCGTGCAATTCGGTTTCAAGTAGAACATAAGGTTGACGGAAACTCTGGGACTGCACCTACCTGATGAGCCCGAAGTGGAAGGGCGAAACCGGTCGTGGGCTGTCGACAGANAGTACATTGCAAATAAAAAGATCCTTAGAGTGTTCTGGTATACTCCAGATTCTATAAACAGCCACAGACGAGCGAAGGGTTCACTTGAGTCCCGTTTCTCAACCGTAGAGTTTTTGCGATACAACAACTTGTTTGAGGGAATACTTGTCCACAAGTCGACTTTGCACACAGCGAGCACTTTGTTAACCAAATTTCCCCAGTATTCTCGGTGCCGTCATGATGGGCCGCAACTAATTTATTGTCCACGCGACGGCGATCTGAGGACATATGACCCGTTTGATTACAAAACAAACACTGAATGAACAGGTCAAATGCATCGGACCCATTTAGATTGAAAGTAATTCCTCCAGTTTAAAGGAAGCTAGACAAGAAACTACAGCCATTCCATTGCTTTTACCCTGTTCTTCAAGAAGCATCTTTCCAATATGATAATCACCCATTGGGGGTTCATCCAGGCCAGGTAGTGCCTGTGATTTCATGCGACTGTTGTGATGGAAAGTATAGTTCCTATCCATGACGAAAATCTTGCGGATAAGAAACCAATACCAGAAAAAAACACATGTTTGTCCATTTGATTTTATGCTTCGGAATTCGCAGTCACGTCAAGCAGAACCTAGGACGAGATTCATATTCCGACAGTCTTAAATGGCCAAAGGTTAGGTTCAGTTGGACAAACGAAACTATGAGAGCAGAATAAAGGCAACTGAATCAGCTAGTCGCAACTTTTCTAGAAACGTACCTCAATCTCACCTTGGCTATCTTTGGCTATATATTCTATCGACACTTTACCCAGGATACTGGTTATCTGGCTGGAATGTAACAAGCCTCCATGAATCCACAATGGAATATTTTCTAGTTGCTATTGATGATCGATTAAAACTTCTTGAATTATCCCTCAGTCACAGGGGAAAAACATAATATTTCCGTTCCCTAGTTCCTTAAATTACGAACGCTCTCTGGGTAGACGTTTTCTTTTATTATCTGTTCCATTACGAGTCCAGACAAGATGCCGGAGTTGTATAGGTAATACCTATTCAGTGCCACACTAGATTAGATTAGTTGATTAGGACACCCACCTCAGAGACTGGATGAGAAATTAGAAATAACTATATTATATTCCTACGTACGTCATTTTACTTTAGCCAGTATGTAGAATAGAGTAGGATTTCTTGCACAGAATCTGGGAGAATGTTACCTAGTTCTGCCTTGTCCGCCCTGAAAAAATAGTCGAGATTTGTTCAACAATAGAGGACCATAATGGAAAGTCAGACAATTATTTGGCTCGTAAACGAAGCTGACTCTCATAGTGCCAGGGCTGAAATGCAGTTCCTCACATTATCATTTTACCGTGGCATTCTTTGAAAGGTGGACAGCTTTTTAGCGAAATTACGATTTATTGCCCTGGGTCATATTTTTATCGTTCTGTATGCGTCACGCAAGCATAAAGTGTCTGGACGGTGTTAGCTGGTGGGACAATAAAGTTTAATGCATTATCGACTGGAGCTCAGACTGCCTTTTCATCTGCTTAGATCTACTGCCATTTTCCTAGTTGAACTATGATCACGCTACAAGAACCAGGCCAGTGTATCTGATTGGTTGGCTGCACGGACGTTTAATTCAGTGGTACACGGCGAGAGTTGGCGATCAATAAGTCACGTGATGGATTTTCCTGCGTCAGCTAAATGTGCTTACTGACCCGGCCAGTGTGAATGGCCGGCTCATATCAAGAGGTCCCTTGGTACTGGTCGTGTTTTGTTTGTGTGCACTTTGTCATGCGTTGTTCTGCAATCCAAACCCGCAAGTGCATTTTTTTCGTTGACGAATGGTAGACGCAGTTGTAATGTGCAGTACTTTCTTTCCGATTGGAAAATACAAAAGGATAAGCCTCACCACAAACTTATGGTAGACGGTAATGTGCAGTACTTTCTTTCCGATTGGAAAATACAAAAGGATAAGCCTCACCACAAACTTGTCACCGAAGAGAAGGGGAGGGGATAGAAATAATAATAATAATAATAATAATAATAATAATAATAATCATCATCATCGACAGCAGCATGACATCAGTGTTCAACATCGAAGCTTCACTGCTGTACAACCATTTCTTGTTTGAAAGCCTTATTGCGAAGAAAGGAATAAAGGT
>NW_008751796.1:414598-464177 GCF_000715545.1 Opisthorchis viverrini
ACTGTGAGTGTCGCGGGACGCTCTCCAGTATAGCTCAATGGATCGCTGAGGTGCGCAACCCGTTACACCACGGTAAGTTCCAGTCTCTTCGTGACGTAAGTAGAGTAGAAAGTGGAGAATTAGACGACGGTCACGTCCATTCCACTGCTTGGATATATCGCTTTCCAGGAGAGACGTGTATGAATTAATCTGGTGGCCACTGCAATTGTATTTTTTAGATTCGACTGCATAATATCTGCAGAAACTACTTATGCACTCGACAAGTGGCCTTGGTTGCGAGGGTGTCTTGAGTGAGTAACTTGTTTCACATCGAAGCACACGCACAGCTCTGTTTGTCGAATTTGTTGTACCATGATTCATCCGGGTGGGACAGAAGGACTTTTAGTTTCCTCCGTAGGAACTGCTGAGGTTCTCGATGCGGACCTTTGATTCACGGTTCGGCGATCCCGAATTTCAAAAGGAAGAATTGAGTTCAGTACTCTTTGGTGCGGTTTACCCAGATGTAACCAAAGTCACGCGACAAACCTCAGCTGTCCAAATTCTTCTCGTCAACAAGGGCGCGGTGACCGGCACAATGCAGTGTCGAGTTTCGCACACAGCGAACAGCGGCGGGCGGAATATTGGCTCTGTAGTGTGGGTTGCGGTCGTCCTTTCTGAGGACGGTAACCTCACACGAAACTCATGACAGAACAAGCCAGGCCAGGCTCAGCAAACGGGGCACGAACAAGCATGGGTAAGTAGGTCATTCACGCACACATGTTAAATATACCAGTGTCGGACGGCCTTCGCGGCAAGTTGAAATGGCAGGCGCAAATGATGAAAATGAGTACAGACCAAGAGTTTGTGGAGGGAGTAAGAAAGTGAATGAAGGTATCATCATGAGGTGCCGTAGGGGCAAACACAATGGCGCTGTCGAACCAGACACTTTAAATTTTCGTTGGCTTGTTCGCTGAGCTGGGTAATTTGGTTCCAAACGTTTCATCATGAATCGAGGTGACATCGTCAGTGCGTAGTTGTGCGTAGCGGTGCATCGAACTGGATAAGATTTACGCACCTCTACGTGCAAAAGACCAACATCACAACCAGAACACTCAAGGAGGACCGAATAATGGATTCAAAAGCGAAGAAAGAAGGAACTCCTCGGAGTCAAATCAATAAAGTCACAACCGGAGCTCGGAAGGACAAAGGTCACTCCAACATCGACTAGACTACGACGGCGAGGGATGTCAAGTTCAAAAGTCACGTGGGCATCGGCGAATGAGGACACGGGATAAAAAAANATGGAACCGCCCGACCGAATTGCGGTCAAAGGTCATCTTCGGCTACCAGCATGTATATCAACACACACATTACACTAATGAACGCACAACCACTAACCCACTACTACGCACCACTATGCACTGATGATGTCACCCCGATTGGTGATGAAACGTTTGCAACCAAATTGCCCAGCTCAGCGAACCAGCCATCGACCCTCTACACTACCTGAGCTACCGACATTCTCCTTTAAAGAGAACTTTAGATTCTATTTATTGCGAAAGGAAAGCTGGATCTTGGCGATGGAAGTTCGAAGCGCAAAGTCCCTGGTCCAGTACGTTAGAGAACGTTAGCTGATTCCGCGAAGATTATTCGTATGCTGCTTGGAGTTCCGGGTTTTCGTTGCAACCAGTCTCTTGTGATACCCGTTATATCAAGAACTTTATCTATGTTCTCTGTGTGTGATCCATCATAACTATTTACCGCACAAAGCACCATCACGATTTGCAGAACCTAGTTCTTCAAATTTGTCACGTGTGCGCCCAAGTAAGTAATAATACTAAATGAGAATGTGCGTAACACGTGTTTGCACGTCAGGTAGAGGACAGTTCAAACAAGAATGATGTGAACGTGGATTATGGCACATTACCCAGTGGTCCGAAATAGGTTTATCTTGTTGCTGAAGTAACCCGCAATGTCCGGCTAAAGTTGTTTGCTCGCCTCGTAACAGCGACCCACACGTTTTGCTTGTATTCAAGTCCGTATTGAACAATCCAGTGTACCGTGAGTGTTGAAGGACGAATTGAACTATCGAAACTTCGAATACAGGTCTAGAAGCACACACTTGGCCATTTGTTAATTTTAGGTGCATTTGACGTCCGTTTTCCATTCGACATTGGATAAATTACTCCTAAAGTGGACGCATGTCCGCTATTAGCATGTCAAGCTATCTTGTTCATACAAATGGAACATTATCCATAATATTGAATGAACCCTCTTTTCTACTGTTGTGTCCAAATGAGATTATTTCCTGTCCGTCATTGTCCACAGTCTCATTACAGCCTCTAACGCGTTCAAACACAGGTTTGTCATTCTCAGAAGACGATATAGTGTGGTTTGGAACTCGTACGAAAGTTGTATTGAGATTTAGAGTGCTTTGCAACACACCGGTTGAACTTCAGAAAATCTCATCAGCGCCGTTTTAGACTTGGTCGGTTACCCATTCTAGTAAATTTGCATATATAGCTTTGTTAGCCTGCAAAGATCTGAGAGCTTTTTTTTACAGCGATTCCGCGGTCTGCTGTAGAAATGCCAGAAACACTGTACAGCTGTGTTCAGTTTTACTGGAAATTATCGAAATTGTTGATCCCACGAAACTCAGGGGGTCTCGAACCCGCGACCTCTAGGTTAGCATTTCGAACACGAGCCCCTGTTATTGGCCGTCACGTAGAGGAGACATAGCGCTGCCCATCCTCCATTCACGAGATCCAAGTCATTGGCGTCAACAGCAACGGCTTCTCAAATATGTTTTACTCATCAGGTGTAGTTTTTTCCCTGCTCTGAACAACTTACCGTGTGCTGGTAGCGTGAGAAGATTCGGGAGATTCAATTAAATTTTCGTCCCCTGAGTGCAGCCAACCTATGCTGAAAAGCCAAGGATTAAATTTTCATTAATCTGTATGACACCAGTGAGTGTTTTTGACAATATTATGCACGCTGGAAAACGAACGACGTGTCTTTTACGTCACGATGACCGAAGCGTTCTCGTTTGTTGTTGAGTGAACATCAATTCACCTCGAAACCAAATGAAATAAGCGGACAAGTTAATAATTCCTTGGTTATTGATCAGGTGGCTGTTGATCTGTTCGCCGAGCTTGGCAATTGGCTTGCAAACGTTTCACCACCATACGAGGAAACATCATCAGTGCGCATTTGCGTGGGTACTTCTTCCTTGCCTGCGTGCTTTTATTTACCATTTGAAGGCTCTGTTATCTTGTGACGTCATTGGTAACTTGGAGTGAATCTATTGGTCTGTTTGTGATCTTTGTTGCGTTTTGGTCTGCGCTCCTTCGTGTTGAGTGGTTATCCCTTATATTTTCAGTAGCTTGTTTTCTCTGGCCTTGATTCACATTGCGTTGTGGTATGGCGTTCTCGAGTTGGATTGGTTTCCTGTACTGCCCTATTTCCTCCACCGTGTCGGTTAGTGTCCCCGCGTTCGCCGGTTGAGTTTTTGCTTTGGTTGGGGGTCTCCTACAATCCAATCGATGTGTCCGTTTGAATGGTGTTTTCCTGCTTCACTTATTAGTTTCTCGTCTGCTTACTTATGCAGCTATAAGCTCTGCGGTCCTGGAATTCTCTCGCTCTTAGTGGCTGGTAAATGGGATCAATTTTGATATGTTTGTTGATGGCTTCTTCAGTGGAGTACCACGCTTCCATAAATAAGCGTTCTTTTCTGTTCTTGATTGAGCCTGTATGCGAACGCCGCTCCAATCGAATTCGCGTCCATCCTGATCTTTGTGTGTGGAGATGAGAGAGAATTGATCGTGCCTTTTAGTGGCGAGCTTGTGTTCATTTTTATTATCTTCTGGGAGTGCAAGGTCCATAATTCTATGGTGAATTAAAGATTGTCACCCCGAGTCATTATGTTCGAAGTTCACAGTTTCGATCGCGCTAGATCTGATGAAACCAGCTGGGTCTGTCTAGAAGGAATTTGTTTCCTGAATGAACCGATGTTGGTGACTCGAGGACACTAAACCTTCTTGTATCCAGTTAAAACACGTCAGTTGGTAACAGCATCGACCGGATTTAGACCCGATAACGGAGTAACTGAACGACAGCAAACGTCGAGAAACCAGGATGGAAGGTAACTCGCGCCCACCGTGTCAGTAATGTGTCTGTTGAATCAAAACATAAATTGTTATTGCAAGAATCCAGCATTGGATAGCTAACTGAAGCGTTATTCCCACGTTTTTTTTCAACATGAAAGATGATGTCAGAGGTTTTCAATCAGTAGTAAAAGGTTACTGTTAAAAAAACGCCAAAAACCAGATGGTCCACGTAATATACTACCAAGGCATGAAAAAATGATTCACATATATAACTTCGCTAAATGATAATCGTTGATCTGGAACCTGGAAGCTTGCATCTCACAGTAGTTCATGAGGCTCAACTCTCATTGTCGTGCAGCTTGTTGGGGGAACGCTACCGAAGAGTGTGTAGAAGAAGCGGACCACGGCATTGTGCATTTGTGGCAACTGGAGTGTTCACGCTGCATCACATTTTAGACAAGAAAAGACGTGGAGGTTTTGGACAGTTTGATGGAAGCTGTAACCATCAACATCAACCGTCTCAAGCACGGACAGTGTGCTGTTTTCATTACCGAAGTTTCGATGCCCTAGTTTCTATTTTCGTTGTGCTGAAACATGTGTGAAAAGGTAACCGATGAGATGTAGGTGGTTGCTTAGCCAAATCCATTGGAAACGTGCTCCAGAATTATTTTCGCACTACAATTTCGGCTCTCTCAAGCTCGCGTTTTATAATAATGTGGAATTATGTAGTTAGCCTCCTTTCCTTCTTTCGAAGTCATTGGTTGTCTGAGTTTCTGTACTGTTGGGGCCGACGACCACACGATCACACGATGTCCTCTAAGGAATCACGAGAGTGAGTATTGACCGTCGCGGGCCTGATTTCAACAAAGGTAAGAGTATCATTACAAAATTAGAAAGTTTATTTCCTGGAACATCAAAGATCTCCTGGAGTACGAAAATGTTGCCACTTAGGGCTCTACGATGACGGATGCAATGACAGAACAAATCCAGCTTGTGGCGATGAGATGTCCTATCGTGATATGATTAAAACCGGCTTGCCCCTGGACAAGCGGTGACGCAGAGGGTTACTGTCGGGTGAGAACTATCTGTCCGACAGACTTCAAAGCCATCTTTGTCTGGACAAAGCAAAGTAAAGCAAAGTAAAGGTATCGATGAAAACTGAAACCACAACTCATATGTAGTTTTACGGTAGGAACAAGTATGATTTTATTTCAACAGACAAACCTGCGCTTTACAGCCACTTGCTCTACTCACTAGCCGTTATCAAAGTCATCGTATGAATGTGTGAGTTGATCCGAAATACCCACGATGCCACGAGGACCTCATGATAACACTGACGAAGTCTAGCCTATCACAGCTACGCCTGCTACATTTCTGAGACGTATTCAAGATGAGGCGGTGTTACAAAATGTATCTACATGCTAAGGACAAATACGTTCGAATGTCTCTTTATTCGGTTATTACCAAGACAGCCCAAAGTCCGCAATAATTTTTCCAACTGGACGCCGACTGACTTCCACCGAAGTTGCCGGTCAGTGTTCGTAAAAATTTACCACAGTGCACTGCACTGGATCTATAGAACTGGTGCATTCCGCGTAGAATTTGCAATTTCAGTACTAAATTTTTGTGGTGCACGATAAAACTGCGTGTATGTTTTGAAAAAACTTCAGAATACAGAGGAGGGTTAGCTGCCTGGACGTTGTGCAACCCACGAAAGCCTGTGTGTGAACCCAAGCGCACCACTTGATGTTCATCAGATTTCCAATGAGCATCAATGACGGATCATTCACATTCATTTATTTCGCCTCGCCTCGACTGTACAGGGTAATCGATTATTTTGCTACTTTGGGATGACGTTTCATCCAGATTTTATCTCTTATTCGATCACCGGCTGATCCCCTGGTGATCCCAAAATTCAATGAAAACATCTGGAGAAAAGTCTAAAGTACTTTGTGTGATGCACGATATCTCCTAAGGGACAGCTGTAATTTATATTCCAAGTCTAATCTGGTCCATTATCTCACCCACATTCGCCTCTGTTTTACAGGAGAATGATGACGCTGAGCAAAAAATAACTATCGTGCAGTAGGGAAAATGGAATTGGCGTTCAGATGATGATTGCGCGTTTCTGCTCCGTAGGGTTATGCTGAATGCATGAAGGTGCTTTGCTTTGTTTTTGAGAAATACACTCATTTGCAAATCAATTTGGTTTACACGACAGACTCAATTGAATCTCTCGTTTATGATGTTCTACAACTGAATGTGCTGTACACGGGCCGCCTCATGTTTCAGTTGGCCCGATATTCCATATATCGAAGTATATTTTTATGAAGGAAACTACTCACAAGGTTGCTGAAAACTGTTCGACAGCCCATGACCAGCTCTGCCCTTCCTGGGGATCATCAGGTAGGCTCAGTCCCCGAGTTTCCGTCAACCTTATGTTCTACTTGAGCCCAAGTTTGACTGTTTTCGAGAAATACACTCAGTTGCAAATCAATTTGGTTTTCCCGAGAAACTCAACGGAACCTCTCGTTTATGATGTTCTTTGCTGTTGCCTGAAACCAAGCAGGCAGGCAATGTGTTCCGTTCGGTCAAGATGTATCCACAGTTTTAAGGGAAATAAGAGAGTTCCCGAATGGAAACTGGGGCTGTGATTCACAAACACTGGCAAAGTTGCCACTGAGACTAAGCCATGCCTCACGTTTCGTCGGCAAGTCTAACACGGTTAACCGGCCAACTAGAACGTTGCTTATTCGTTCCTACCCTTCTTCCCCCCCCCCCCGCCGGAACGAGCCAAATAAGCTTATATTAACGCAAGTTTAACTCCAGGTTGCGTGGTTTAACCCGACTCAAGGTATACCCAGTCATATCTGTCTGCTGTATTACGTTTCGATCGCTAAAGATCTGTGCACGCCTACCATCTTTGCTCGTCTTTAATGGAGGAACCGGTCTGTCTCTTCCCGGCTCTGATTTCACTGAATAACCTCAATGGAAGAGGAAAACTCGATTAAACTGGTGGATTGCTTACCAGCTTCAAAACTCTTACTTTACCCGGGGTCTGAAATGCTCATCCAGTGATCCGAATCCTTCTAACCAGTGTAGGCGTACCGCAGTGAATCCACGAATTTGGCACATCGCTAGCGATCCATGGGTGCATGTACCCCTCTCAGCTTCGTGCGCATCGACAGCCTGGATTACACTTAGTGCACAAGTGTACTGTGAAACTATGCTGTACTGAGCTAAAGAATTGTGGCCGTGGTGAAAGGAAAACGCCTTTGCTGCGAAGTGCTTTATTAGAAAATGCCAAATGAACAGTTACAGACTATTGGACAGGGGAGCAAAACTCTCACATGCATCTGATTTACAAAACTGAATATTCATCTTCTCCCTGAACGCGTCTTTCAGAAATTTCCTGGATATTCATTCACTGTTACCCAATTGCAAGCAAATGCTACAGAGCGACTCCACGAAGTCCGTAATACATAGTCAACCCATCTGTGTTCTTATTATAAATGGGAATTTTCGGAATATTACGTACCCGCAAAGAACCTCAAGTGCTCAAGGAGCTGAATCGTTATTTTAGCTTAAGCAGCAGACCTGCAGTGACAAACACGTATTTGGATTTCCTCGTGGAATGCATATGCCAACCCATCTGTGTTCTTATCATAAATGGGAATTTTCGGAGCATATCACTTTTCAAGAGACCCAATGCGGACTTACGAGAAAACATACTACTAACTTGATCCCATTAGTAGTATCACCGATACATGGGTTGCGCCAAGCACGCGAGACTTGAGAAAGCTGCGAACGACCGATGGGTTGATGATGGAACAGCCACTTTGGATTCAGCATCCTTCCCACTATTTGTTCCAACTTACGTTTCGAAGAACACTACGATATATATATCTGAACAAAATCTTGCATTGCACTGTATTATTGTAGTTACCCAGCACTAAAGTGATCACGCGTTAACGGACCAACAAGGTTTGAAGCTATTCTGTTCGTCTACACGGGATTGGTTTTCAGAACGAGTCACTGCGTTCATTATTGTTGAATTTCAAGATTCACCGGTCTTTCAAATTTGGAATCTCATTTGAAAATTAATGCGGAATTATGCCCACTGCTACGATAACAGGCATCTAATTATTCGCCAAACTCATTTCTGTTCACAAAAATCTCATCAGGATTTTCCCAGATTTACGACAAACTCAGTGCATAGAAACGCAGCTGAAACCCCGGGGATAAATCGAGGTGTGACAGGCGTGGTTAATGTCAGAAAACATCACTTGTGGTCTCGGAAAGACCTTTTTACCGGTTAAATGTCTTTGCTGTCAATATTATGACGGAAGAGTCGTTGATTACCGTTACACAGTGACCCGCTACAGCGCCCAGATGCCCCGAATGTTGGAAACGTCGATCATAGTCCAGTCGATATAACACAGCTAATCTGAATTCTTAGGAAATTGACTAAACGTTGTTGCAATTCAGTAGGAATGGGAGTGGAAACGTCTTGGTTTGAACTGCTGCGAGTTTAGAAACTAGGTCGACGATTTAGCGGTTGGTCCACTGATTTTATATCATCAGAACTGGACAGTATTCCTGAGAAGGAGAACAACTAATCTGGTTTCTTTATTGTCAACTGGTTTACCCAGTGGTATTGATTGTCCTTACATTTGAGAAACGAGAAAAACAGAAACTCGGAAAGCTGTTTCTTTCCGTTCTTTCCGTTTCTTTATGTTTTTTCCATCCCTTTATGGCGATTTACTTTCTCTATGATGTCTACAGAATGTGCTCACATGGCCTGGCAAGAGGCAATTTAAAGAGCACTGCAATCTCTCCGCAGAAAAAATCGTTCAGCTGTAACACCCTTCCATGCTACCCGAAGGAAGCACGAGGGCTGGCGTACTGCCAGGTTGTCCAAGCATAAACAGGAGAAGTCGAGAAGCAGAGGTCGGGTTCGAACCACGGACCTTCCTGTGAGTAAATTCGCGCCAAAGCCACGGGGCCATCTCGCCTCCAATATGTCCGTAATTTAAAGTCCATTGTTTCTAGAGGTAGACGCATAACCTGTTTAGTTGTGAGTCTCTGTGGAGTTTGTAAGATTCGCCTTCATATCACTCCCGGTGAACAGGCATCTTTTGTCCTGGCGCAATTACTCTGTTGAGTGCTACAGCCACCTGCGGCTGATCAAACACTATCCGGCATGTTTTAACCTCCCGTGGCCTTATCTGACTGGTATATCTTGGCAGGTGGGTCAAGTGATCGAAACACAGTCACAAGACAGTCACTAGGTGATCGTTCAAGTCATGGGTCAAACTAATCACATAGCTCATGCGTGAACAGACTCGCCTACTCGGATGAAGTAATTCAGGTGCGTCTAGCGTGCACTGGCGAAGTAATCGTGACACGGTGACCTCGCACGTCAGAAATCCGGAGTAAACAACCCGGAATGATCAGGGGCACAATATGATCAAATCTCGAGTCGAGTGCTTTTTCGAGTGAACTCATCAGAATAAGTGTACCAGGACTGGGGAGGGACCGTTCAGGCTGGAGTGATGTGAGCGCGAATGCATCTTTATCACCAATATCTCCCCTTCCTCAGACGAACAATTTGTTTGAATTTTGAAGACGCTTTGTGAACAAAAAGAGACATTGAATTTGGATAGGGTCCAGTGTGGGACCTTGTGACATGTAGAAGATGTACATTGACTCGGGAAGCAAAATCACTCTGATCATACTTTGATGCACTTTTGTTTGTGTCCAGAAGACTTACTGTGTCACACCGTTGATTTCTGTCGTGTAACCCTCGCGTTGATTCAGTGCACTTATTAGTGTCCAGCTTAAAGATGTTTTCAGCACCATGAACAAGCGACCAATGTAGCAGCTTTTGGATATTACTTTGTACCGCTTCAAATAAGAGGTTGATCGGGGACCAAGCCATTCCTTTCGCCTTTTAGAAGTACTCACTTCTCGGAGGTGGACTTCTCATTTGACCTACAAAACAGAGAAAAAAGTCATCGGGGTGAGTGGTTCAACCTTGCACTGACGATGTCACTCCGACTGGTGATGAAACGTTTGCAATCCAACTACCAAGCTCGGCGAACAGACCAACAACCAAACTGTTGTCCTCTATTTAACCAACACGGCTATGTGTCTTCTGGAACATCTGACGTTTGTAAACTACTCCAGTCTTTGAGTGGATGATCAGAATTTGATGAAATTCGGTGACTTTGGTCTTTAAGCGATAGCCTAAAGTGTACTTTGTGATTCTCAGGTAGGCTGTTGCAGCAGCGTTCAAATTCCAGAGAGATTTACCAGAACAGAATATGTTGACATTCATGGATACTATTCACCGCACTTTAACGCAGGCTCTCAATATGAGCCGTCTTTATTCAGTATAAATTCTATAGCACAAGCTCAACAACACTGACCTTCAATTCTTCCCCCCTGAAGAGCAGTTAGAGCGGATTCATCTAAAAATAAGCAATCAATTCCTCGCAATACGACCAGCTAAAAGGATTTGGTGCTATCCGAACAGTCTGTTTTATCCGTAAGAAAAAACCAGAGTGTCCATGGAGCCCATTCTTGGAATGTTTTAGAAATCCTCCCACTCCCAAAAGGATAACCCGTAAGATTTGTTTTCACTGGATATTTTTAGCTGTAGCGAAGTTTCCACTATTCTCTTCGAAAGAAACATTCAAACTTGTTCGGTAGAACACATGCGCGACGCATCATTGCCTGACATTTTTCCGTCGGTCAAGTACCGCAACATGGTGCTTCACGTCATAAACATTGTGTGACACAAGAACTTCTGGCCTTTCATACTTGGAAACCTTATTGGGATGTGCGCCGGGTTGAACTGCCGGACGCGACCATTATTCATTGGTTGAATCGAAAACCAGGCAAGATTTTTAATGAAAAATGATACAGTTAACTTCATAATCACTCGCGGAGTTTGGGTCACAGCAACACGCGGACTTGAAATTACTTGACGTCATATATTACTCATAAGGTTGCTGAAAACTCTGCGACAGCCCACGACCGGTTTTGTCCTTCTTGGCGCTCATCAGAATGATGCGGCCCCCGAGTTTCCGTCGAACATTTGCTCTACTTGAACCCAAATTGCATAAAATACACTCATTTGTATATCAGTTTGGTTTTGACGAGAGATTCACTTGAAACGCAGTTGAAAGAATGGATCCATTTTGCGAATTTCGTGCACTTTGGATCCAAGGAAAACATGAGGTTGACGGAAACTCGGGAAATGCGCCTACCTGATGAGCCCCAAGAAGGGTGAAACCGGTCCTGGACTGTCGGAGAGTTTTCAACAACGAGAGATTCACCCGAGTTCCATCAAAACCAAATTGATATGCAAATGAGTGTATTTATCGACCTTTGACGTACTCTTTATAAGCTTTGAAATAGAGTATATGGACTCATCAAGGCATACCTCCCTTAGAAAATCCTCTAGGGAAAACAACTCACCTGGACGTCAGACTGCTTGTTTGACAGGATTTTTTCCCTTTGGAAAAGGAGATAAAAATTTAACGAATGCTTTCCCTGCCGAAATCACCCAAGGGAAACGCATCTGTCTCTGGTTGTTCCGCCACTTTTCTATCCAAAATCGAATTGCCATCGTTTGAATGAAACCCATTCAAAGTACACAGCAGTATATATGCTTGGATATGCCTTGGTGTGGATTCATCAGAATGATTATATCGGAACAGAGGGGAAAGTAATACACCGAAAACTTTCTGATTGCACTGAGTTGACATTCTTTCATATTTCTGCCCACCAACAGGGGTTTCATTCCAACCACCATGTTTTGCGGTCATGGGCAGGCATGAAAATTTTGATCCGTCCGGTAAAGTCAAACGTACTTTTATGACGACGGCAGCCGGTGTTCACATTGCGGACACTCTCAGCACATGTCGTGTGGACTCAGCAAATCAAATAGCTGAGACGGCGCGTTGAGGCACGACTTCTGATCCCACTGCATCATACGGTATTTGGGGGAGTGAGCTGAGCGTACCGCCAGAGGGAGGGAACTGGTTACTATGACAATACTTCTGTGCAAGCAGGTGAGGCTGGGCCATTGCAGAGGTAACGATATCGACCAAAGCTTCTGTAGTAACGGTATTTTCCTCAGTTTAGTTCTCGGTCTTAGCCTCCCAAGCTAGCGCCCACGTCAAAACAACCACCAAAGGTGCACAAGGTCTATTAACGCCCAAAACGAAGTCAAGAACAGTTGTACAGCGCTTCGTATATATAGCGTAGGCGGTTATAACTTCCTGGAATTTCGGACGCGTTCTGGGTGCGCCATCGGTAACCGGCATTTGGCCAATACTGGGTCATGCTTGGCTGTTGGGTCCAGATTCTCGGCCAATCAGATCTCGTCTTGATGCCGGACCGGCAAGCTTCCCGAATTCTTAACCAGTCACGTGCGGGCTAGGCTTATCGGCCGTAGCCGCGCCTGAAGACCTGCGGTAAAGCGGGATCCGTGGTGGATTCCTGCTTAACATTCCGGCATCTAAAGTACACATTCCGGACAGTCTCAGCACATGTCGTGTGGACTCAGCAAATCAAATAGCTGAGACGGCGCGTTGAGGCACGACTTCTGATCCCACTGCATCATACGGTATTTGGGGGAGTGAGCTGAGCGTACCGCCAGAGGGAGGGAACTGGTTACTTTGACAATGCTTCTGTGCAAGCAGGTGAGGCTGAACCACCACCACAGAGGTAACGGTATCCACCAAAACTTCAACGATACAAGTTCTTTCATCGGTCAACCAGCCACTTGCAGTGGCTCAGCAAGCTACTAGCATATAACTCCTCGCAGTAAGAACAACAATAGGTACATTGATATTAAGATATTGACTTTGGACGGTGTAGGATTTTCCCCGAAGGAGCAAGAGTGTAGCACTGAAGTGTCAGATCGCTTAGTTAGGTCACGAGCGCGACCTGTTGTCCAGTATCAACAGATTCGGCCTGAAATGAATTCAGCGACCAAACTGATAAGAGGACGGAGAACGTAGATGCAACACCGATAACCTAATCTAATCAGGCCATATTTGCATTTTTTTGATAATATATAGCATTATAGTGTGTGGTATTATACAACACTGTACTAATAGATACATTATAATGCAGTAAATTGTGATATTAGATTGTCACATCGTCTTGAGTTACATATATTATGTTGTATCATGTAACGTATATCTTATTCGTTGTGTATTATATGCGTATACTATATTTTGTATTGTCATATTATTGAATACTATATAAACCATATGTACGACATATGCGATATGCACCGCTCATACATCTGTAGGATAGTTGATTGAGCGCGGGCAACTTTACAGAAAAAAGTACTTGGGTTGGTGTGTTTGAATTGTATCATGGTCTTGAAGAACACAACCCATTGTTAGTTGATTACTTCAGGACAGTTCTTCTCGAACTAGGATTCTGATTTACCCTCCTCCGATCCAAATCACCATACCTTCAAGTTGGAGGTTTCCATTCCTCATAGAAATCTCTGGGAGATTTGTATGACTCGATAGGCCCTTCACAAGGTCATCGATGACCTGCGATTTCAACGAAACCCAATATCTACGAACTGAGTTGTTCAGAATTGGACTTGCTTCGGTGAACCTAGCCCTACCTGTTCCAAACTCTGACGACCCTACTGGCAAACGTGTGGTCAGAAGGCAAACCACCTTATCTAACAGAGAGCTTTCATCCAACAATTGTGTGTAAAGAGTCACATGACAAGGAGTTAGCTAGTCTGGACCCCATGACGGCGCGTAGTTTTCCAGTTTTACACAACTGTTTATAATGATTTCAGTGAAATGCTGTTTCCAATCGAGTAAATTACACGCCCTTTCGGTTGAGTGGTCCGTTATTTGTCTACATGTAACGCCATAACTTATATATACTCAATACAATACGGAGAATATGAAAACAGTTGGTATAATCTCATTTACAAAGGTGTCACCTGATATGATGGAAAAAACGCAGCCTTTTGACTTCGAAAAACTCTAAAAAAAACTCAAGAAACTTGTCTCATTTGACGTTTTGCTGTATTTTTATAGAAACTGTGATGAAGGCGACTTTCAGAAAACAAGTTCCGATTTCTTCGTCAACCGCGGGGCTCTCTACAGACCCTGAGATTCAAGCAGGTACCACAGTTTCAATGAAATATGTCCTTTCGTGACCCTTTCTGCTTTCCTTATCCATGAAACAGTGTATCTGGAATGTGAAATGCAGACAGATCTCGAGATTGCACTTTCCCACTTTCCCAATATTGTATATACGAATACATTCTCGGCTATTTAGAAAAGTTAGCTAGCAGTGCGGTTCAGGCAGTTTGAACTCCCTTGAAACAGAAGGTTAAATAAGGGACGTTGGATGAGGTACATCGAATCTCGTGAGCATTTGAGGTCAATGAAACTGGCTGGATTAGCAAATCGAGCTGTTGTTTCTACCTGCCGTCTAACCATCGCCTTGTTGTCAAGCGAACACAAAGCAGTTCGCCCATTCACCGCCACGTACTGCAATACATCTGTGGGTCCTATTTAGTTTCTGTGGTTGATCACAATTTCACTGTCGTTATCCTGATACACCTGCTTGATAGTAAACGTTTGCGGGTATGTTGGGACCCGATCAGAATTTTTCATTGGCTAGTTGAAAGTACTTGATTACGAAGTCAACTTCCTGGGGTATACCATATTGGGATCTTTCCAACTGTTCTCTCCATTAAAACGGAACTGAGTATACTACGGTGCGATACAGGATTTATTGACAAACAATTTTCTTTGCAAAGTTAAAGCGTCACACACCATTGCTCAGTGTGCATGCAATATCCCACTTGGAGTAAGAAGGGTGCAATTGACTGATTCACCAATATCCCATCAACCAGTTTCTGTAATTTGAAGATGTCTGCGGATGTCTTCCGTCGGCCTGATGTCCGCCTTCCAAACGCAAACACTGCACCAACTAAAGGTTTTCCGTGTAGTTCTCTTCAAATCATTACAGGTGAAGATCGCACTGACCTACTGGGTTCGAGCTTTGTTCCAAGACCACCAAAAAAAGCGTGGCATATAAAAGCGACACATTTTTACAGGCTTTTCTCCCTAGGCTACTATATTGTGACGTTTTACCCCATATCAAACGGTGTATCTTGGCTTCAATAACAGGACTATTGGGGGCTGTGGTACCATGAGTGGACAGTAACGAGATGCGCTTGGCTGGTCCGCCATCAAGGCTTTCTTCATTTGGCTGTATTAATAACTTATCAAATTCCTGAGGCCTCACGCTGTTTCATACCATCTCCAAAATCGATTTAGTTTGGGTAAATTTTGTTCCGATCTCACAGTGCTACGAACTATGGGTATAGTCAGCGGCGCTTTTTGTTCCCTTTATAAACATTTATGTAAACTTTTTTTCGGACACAACTAGCTATTCCCGTATGGATTTATTTCTGTGCCACATTTCCGCATCCCACCCAAAAGATGACTGGAAGTGTCAAGCTCGATCGGAAACAGTTCATCTTCATGCCTCGCAACAACTTGAGACAGTTGTTCGGTTGATTTGACAACCAAAAGTTTGGTGTGCAGTTGATTTTGCCGTCGATGATGAATCTGGGGGTGAATTTTGACATGTCACAAGTAAATTCCAAATAGCTTGTATGCCGCTCCAAGAATGTGTTTTGGGGGCTTATGTGTAATCAGACAATTCGAAACGAAGGATTGAGGGACAGTAAATCCAACTAGCACAATTGTGTTTTCATTTTTGGGGACAAACAGTCGATAGAAAGTTAAAAGTCACTAAAGATTACATCCACATTTGTTTTCAAGCATCAAGTCAATCGTTTTTAGCCAATTTTTATTCAACAAGAAGGGAACCCAGTTCCAAGCACAGTCTGCATTTGGCCTCATATCAGCACAGTAACGAAATATTTTCAATCATCCGTCAGCTAGTCAAAGGCCTTACTTTCTCCAGAAGAGTGAAGAATATACCACCGTCTTGAGCTGTTCATCAGCATACCCAAAGTACGTGTACGGCAGCATTGTCTCATCGATGTTTCGTCGAGTTAGAGCGCTGTGCACGGAAGAGATCGACCGAACGGCAGCTCAAATCGAGATTGCCAACAGGCTTCAAAAAAAGGATACCCAGTGAGTTTGATTAGGCATCAACTAAGAAAGATATTGGCTCCAGTATCTAGACCCAGTAAGGAATGAATTAGGACAGCAGTCAGTCCACATAAAGCAGGAACATCGGAGGTTATTCGAAGACTGTTGAACTTAGCCAACATTCGAGTAGCTTTTCAGAAGGGAAAAATGCTACGCTACGCTCAGTTTTGGTGCAACTGAAAGATCCCCTGCCGGCTGAAAGGGCTAGGGACGATTGCACTAAGGTTTATATAGGGCAAACTGCCAGGGAATTGTACACCAGAATTGGTGAGCATAAAAGAAGGATTAACAAACCATCAAAGAATGCAGAATAATACTAAACGCTGGTCAAAGACTCAGCTATGGCGGCACATGCCTTGGACACGGGACATAAAATAGATCTGGAGAATGTGGAAGTTTTAAGACGGGGACTGCGATTCACACTACAGCGGCTGATAGCCGAGGCGGTGGAAATTACTAAGCATCGCAGTGTGAATAGAATCAAGGGTGTGGAACTGCCGAGCATATGGAAAGCGGTCTTAGATAAGCAGAGTTGACACGTGACGGTGTGGTTGTCAATCCACTTAGGATCATTAGAAAAAGACCGGGGGTGGGGGGTGGAAATCCCAACCGACCAAAGGTCACAGCATCCCTTTCACACAACTTTCTTAGCACAAGCTCACCCACACAGACTGACAGAATGTTCAAACGAAGTTCAAGCGGAACCATCAAATGAACCGAACCAGAAGAACTAGACCCTAGTCTGGACCCAAACACATGTAGGTTTCCCCACCGACCCAATACTTGTTCACCTACTCTAACCACTGAAATCTTTCGACCGACATCCAACAGAGATTTAGCTTGACTTGGCTGATTGGTTCTCCTTCCGCTTTAAATCTCGACCAAACTCGGAACCTAGTCATTTGACCTGACGAAACTATTGTGTGTCAAAAGCGAAACATTGCCCAACAATAAATCTACCGATTGTCACCAAATTTTTTCAAAAACGAATACCACTGTTCTGTTGTAGATATTCTCGGGTCGCCTTCGAGACTAGAAAGTATGTAATGCCCTTGAATACAGGATGTTATTTTTGGAGTGGGCTTGCCCACCAGTTTGTGAATAATGGGCTTTTCACCTCGGATTTTCCCCAGCAGTGACCATACATCGGTTAGCTGTCCCTTGAGAATTGCAGTACAGACAGAAGCTGAACATCAAAGTTAACTGGTGAATCACGTGACGCTTCTACGTAAGAATTGCATCACACATGTGGCAGTTTCACTTTCTTCCTCAAAGACTCATCGCTTGGTGAGGTGAGGCCTAGTTTCATTGGAAAAGGAATTCGCAAGAGCATAGCAGTAAATAGATACAAGGCAGGTCCACGTTCAACCATACAGGGCAATGGATAAAGTTTCGTTTAGTCCGTATCTACGTTCACTATGCGTTCCCTATCTGCTGGGGTTGGAACAGCAACAGTGCCTTTAACTGTCAGCATGCGCACCAATATGGATTTGAGGTCCGTGCAGGGATAGAAAAACACTGATTCAGGTTGCATCAGATTTTTACCAAGCGCCAATAACTCGTCTAGAGGGTTTGATATCATGATCGTCAATTTTTCCCTAGAGCGGTTTCAACTGAATACTAAGTGGATTTACTTAGTAACGTCATTGGGTTAGGCAGTCCGCCACTCAGAAAAATCGATTTAGTCTTTAATTAAATCTGGCTCTCTTCACGTAATCGACAGACCAGGTTTCGCGGCCTTTTAATAACGCAGGTTTGTGCCTTGGCGCCGCTTTTTAATTTCCTTTTGGCGAAGAAACTTTAAGGAAAAATTGCGATAAAAACGATGTGTGTCCGCTGACACAAAGCGGTGGTTTTTTCTGTTTCAGCTTAGGTGTGAGAGTTCAGCTTGTCTAGGAAAATTTGAAAACGATTGCCAAGCAAATGGGAACTTTTGTGAAGTCTGCTTTATTTTTTCTGCAAACTGGCTGGTCGAAAATAGTTTTGTTTTCAACAATATGATCTGAAAACCGTGGGCGCAAGATAGCTGAAACGATGGCCCTCAGTTTTGTCACGCGAACCAAACCAGTTCCTGCGTTCCCCGACTTTTACGTGTCAGTGTTGCGGATACCTTATAGCTGGCACTTAATCAGGTAACTGTTGATGTGTTGGCAGTGGACCTGAAGATGTTTTGTCACGATTCTAGGAGACATCACCAGTGTGCGCCGAGTTCACGGTGAGCTCTGATAACACACCTGCTTGGTACCTACCCGTTGGACTCATAAGGTGGAATAAACGTTTCGGTTTCTGTAAAGGACCCGATCTCAAGTATCGATTCCCCCTTAAGATTCATGCCATTTGCATTAGTGACTTTTCCAAGTAAGAGTAGATAAGCACTACTGACAAGACGAAATCTCAGTTGACAATTACCAAATCTCTTCACACTACTAACAATCCATAGTCTGTTCAGACGAAGAATAAGTTAACAAGATGAGTGGAACTCTCTCCCGAAAATGAAACCCCTGAGGACGCAGCCATTACTTTGCCACGTGGAGGATGATCTGAGCTATTTCTTGTTTAAGTATGAGCTAACTCCACTGCTGATCACCGACGGGTAGATCGTGTATTCGAAGTTCTCCACTGCAGTTTCGTCAGTGGGCACTGCTGACAATCCCCAATGAGAATGGGCCAACTCTACCGTGCTTTTTGGCTTCTTAGCATTGACTAGGTCCGTTTGCGCGACGAACTATCGACTGAAGAATTTAAAACTTGACAAAATTGTGCTCAGCATAACCGATGGAAACACTGCGATACTCATTCCTTCTCTCACGATTGAAGATGATTCCCCTCTGAATCTGACGGAATGCAAACTATTATTGCTCGTCTGGTAAGATTTGTGATCGATTTTTAGCAGGATTGTTCGATAAAAAAAGACACTTTTGGGGATCGCACACACACTTTGATCGGCAAATTTCACTAGATTATTTCTGAAACTATTACCAGTTCATAGAAAGTAGGCAAACGTGGTTAGAAAGGAAGCCACAATCCCAAAACGTTTCTCATGTTTATCCGACGTTTAAAGCCGTTGAAAAATTTCCCACTATCTTTCTATTTACCTGTTTAGTCTTATCCGTTACTGATGGTGGGCATGTAGTCGGGTCTTTCATTGTGTTTTATACTCGGCAGCGAAAATAACTGGTATCTGTATTTTCGCTACGTGCGAAGACGTTCACCGGATGAAACGCTCAAAATAGCTACAAGTCCCCGTTGATCAACGTTTGATCGACTGTACGCTGCGCGGAATCACCGACAAAAGTAAAAAGACGGTCAAAGGATAGTCGCGAAGATCGGACAAAGAACAGTCGACTGAGAGCGGACTTCAAGACAACATCACATTAGCGGGTGAGGGTGTACTAACCGACAGATCCGATCTCTGGCTTGTAAATGAGGCTTGCTTCGGTGCTACTAAAATGTTTGTCTGTTCACCCGACCGACAGACTCCACGTCAGTTCTCCGTTCATTATCGTCAACGTTTGGTCACGACAAAGGGGCGAGTTGTCAGGAATATTTCTACTCTGGCCGAAACACTGAAGCTTACTCGAAAAATTGAATTCTACTCAGACGAGCTGTGTACCCGAGAACCGAAACGATAGGTTAGCTTGTCCGCTCTCGTAGCTTTATTACTCCATAGACCTGTGTTATGCATGTCGTCAAAAAGTTCAGGTAACGGAAAAGTTAGTTAGCTATAAGCTAAAGTAACGATGATTGTTCTGGCAGATATATCTTCCTCAACCTACTGTGTATAAACAAATTCCATTCCAGTCTTTGGTAAGTTGGAGACGAACTGACATTTTCCAACTGAAAGTCGGTTCGCTAAAAATGGTCCAACATGCGTCAAACTTGGGCGATACATTAGGAAGTCTCCCTTGCATCCAGGCGTAGCTGTCAACAACTGTCCCTTTTTGTGCCCACAAACTGTCGCTTGTAGTCCGGAATTGTAAGAGCTAAGAGGCGGAAGGCATTCACACATGGTGGTCCAAGTCAAACGCTTAACCCATGACTGACTGCTTGGTTGTTTCCGTTCATTCGTCAACTTTTAACGCGTTCTGATTCAGTCACATTCTAGCATTTCGAGCCGAAAGAATGTTTATAAACGTGAATAGAAAGCCAGATTACTTCGCCGTGTTGAAAATTGGAAGATTGACACTGTCTAAACCATCCAGGTAGAAATGTAATTTGCATGACCAAGGAACACGTTTGGACGGGACAAGGATGGTGCGGTTTTATTCGGAAACCTTGTCCAGATACCATGCCATCGATCGTCTTGCCTAGTGTTCGTCCATGGAAACCGGTTACACTTGAACAGGTGTGGTTTGAGTTAAAAATGAAATTTCCGAGAATTGCTTTGTGAACTGTTTTATTCAGCAAAGCCTGTAATGGAGGGAGGAACCAGAGTAGTCCATTGCGAACATCAACACTATGTTGGCCAAACGGGAAGAAAACTTGCTACGAGAATAAACGAACAAAAGCTTGCCAGCGGAAGACATGACCCAATGTCACTTGTCTCAACTCACGAAAAAAGAGAACGACACAAGTTCAATTGTGTTCAAATACTTCCTCACGCATGAACAAAACAGGAGCGAGAATTTGCCGAGGCGTGGCACTCCACACAAAAATCGATCAATAAACACATCGACATTGACCAGTCTATCAGCCGTTAGGAGCAAAAGAACTACACAGTCACGGGACTCGGAGCCAAGAAACCTAACGGCAACCAACAGGCTAATTGGGTTAAAGGAAGACAATCACTAAAAGCAGAAGGCCGATGAATCGACCAATCAAGTGAACAAAACCCACACCACAAAGCAAGGAGGAAACGGCCAAATCGCAGCCGAACAACCACATACAGATCTGCCGAATTGAGTACACCCAACGAACCAACCAGACACAGGAGATGGGGACCAGGTCAGCTTCACAGGAGACCAATCAAACTCACGACGATCGTTTCTAGAACTACTACTACTACTGTTTAGAAGCTATATAATCACAGGCAGAAGAGGAGGAATTCACCCATTCAACCCTGCGCTGACGATGTCACCTCGATTGGTGATGAAACGTTTGCAATCCCACTGCCAAGCTCGGCAAACAGACAAACAACCAAGCAGCGCACTCGAGCTACCTACATTCCACAACATTGTTAATGTCGTTAAAGGATGGAGGGTATTTATGCCAATGTAATCCACAAATGAGCATGAATCTCTTCATAGTTGCTTCACGTGGCAAGATCGTTCTATGAATATTTCTACAATTTCCGATAGGCTAATGAGTAGTAAGCGTTGACGATATTTGTCGGTATTTGTATTAGTTCTGACGACGGTGCATGATAGTCTTTGGACGGACCATGTTTGCTGTTTTGCGTCACTTGTGGCATCAAAATGCCGATCGGCGGCCCCCCGATTCCAGGCTCACGTAGAGGCTGTATGGTTGCTAGGTGTGACATCTTCGAGCGGACAATGAGAGACTTATTCAGGTTTCTGACCATCAATACCCGAGAAGCAGAATGGAGAGAATCGCGAGATGGGCGGCGCCTGATTTGACAGGAAGGCGTGGAAGAGAAATAAGAAGGTTCTAGGTATTGTTGTTGGGGTGCGCCTTCTAGGTTGAGGTCTCCGTTAACCCCCTGCGCTTGGCAGGAGACATTTCGAGAAATGGGGCTTCAGCTTCTTTCCAGATTGTCTGCTTGAAGGCTTGGAGAGGCAAGCACCTTCGAATGATTGCAATAGGCCAGGGATGGGTCCCTTCTTCACCCACTCTTTCTTTAATTACAATTAACTAAGCTTTGTGCCCTTACGGAAGTTAGGTATCAGTGTCAACATTGATGCTCTCATGCTACCGGCGAGCTAGATGCCGAAGGGACGGGAACTCATCTAGGTTAATGCTAGCCTCACCTGTAGTTGTTACGCTAAAAATTCCATCGGAGCAATCGTAGCTGTGGACCATCCCAAGACGACCATCTGTACCTACCATCCTGGAAGACGAAGGTCCACAAAAGTGCGAGACGCGGGGACTCCATGATCGCCTGAGCACGTGACTTATAATAAGACCAGTCGGGTAGTCCGATTTTTCACTCAGTTTTTCCCTCGAAACTTTGTGCTCTCACAAACTACATGATCATGTGCAACAGTGAACGTTTGCCCAACAATGATTAGTTAAATGTCAGATAACATGGAGTTAAGAGCTGTTGCTTGCAATTTATAGTGCATAAGAGATGATTTGTCTAGGTTTGATTTCCGAAGAATCTTGTTACTCGACCCTTTGATGAATTGAAAAATGATAAACTCCATTCCATTGTTGCATTCCTTTTATGAAGCAAAGCTGACATGCGACGTGTTTGCTCCGCATGAACTGATGAAAGACAGTTCGCTATGTTGTCCATTTTGTGAAAGATTCCCAGCTCTTTGGAATGGTTCAACTACTTGGCTTTGAGCAGAGTTTCTGATGAATTAATCAATAAAAAAACACGAACTATCCGATTGTCGGATTTCACACAATTTCCTGAATGAACGCACGCAGGATGAATGACCAGTTTAAAGACTTTCGTCAGGTAAAAACACTGATGAAGTTGCGTCATTTTGCCGACATAATATTTTTTTGTTTGGTTCTAAAACCTGTTGAAAGCATTTGAATGACAGCCGTCTTGTTGAAACCATTGTAATTAAGAGTACAACGACCTCTTTTGAACATGGCAGCCGTGTTTAATATAGCAATGTTTTCGCGTTGACGTGTGAACGAGCAACAAGCCACATTGAGTGACCTGGACGGATACGTGAAAGTGAATGCAAACACCATTCACTTTACTCTTAAGAATTCCACCGAAGACTCATTTTCTTGGGGGCGATCTACTTCAAAGTTTGTTGTTCTGTCTAGAAAACGGCACTTGTATCAGAAGTCAGCGTGAGCATTACTCCGACTGTTAGGAGGCGTCTGAACACGAAGACAGCGACGGTGCCCTATTCTCACCATAAACCGCCTACATATTTTTAATCTGAAAAGGCCTTTGTTCGAGTGCCTCGAAAAAGTTTCCAAGAACGGTTTCTAGTCCTCGAAGGAATCAAAGATGGAAAGGACATCAGAGCTTTTGTGGACGGAACCGTCGGTGTGTGACAAAACGAATATACTACACTATCACAGTTTGCTAAATGATGACTACCCGAGAATTAGAACAGCGACACTGTGGATTCCTTTGCTCAACCAAGTTGATTCGCGACCAGGTCAAAACACTTTACACAACAATTTCGCTAGTAGTTACCACTGTCTCAAATCCTGTTAAACTTAACCTGTCTGGATTACCAGCAGATCTTTGACCAGGATATGGAGACTCGTCACGTCGATGGTCATTGGCTTGTTCGCTGAGCTGGGCAATTTGGTTGCAAACGTTTCATCACCAACCGAGGTGACATCCTCAGTGCGTAGTTGTGCGTAGCGGTGGGTTAGTGGTTAGTGGCACAACCACTAACCCACCGCTACGCACAACTACGCACTGAGGATGTCACCTCGATTGGTGATGAAACGTTTGCAACCAATTTGCCCAGCTCAGCGAACAAGCCAACGACCATCTACGCTACCTGAGCTACCGACATTCTCCTCTATAGAAAACTCGTCACGTCAAACGACCGTGTTTGCTGGGTCTAAAACAGTCGGACTGAGAGCGGATCGACCTAACACCCATGGTTTTCGAAGTGCTTCGCAGATAGCTCCGCGTCTGGTTTGGCTACCTATGTGTAAAACCACTTTCTTTCGGCACAGTATATTAGTTTGATTTGATTTTTGAATGAACGTGCGTCATTTGTGACTTGACAAAAACGTACCCGATATAAATCTATTTAGCATTCGTACAAAAAGCGTAAAACATTGGGTTAACTGTGTCAGACAGTGGTTCCATCGTCATCGGAACTGCGTGATTTGACCAGAGTGTTCACATGTATCATATGTTGGTGATTATCGGTTACCATGGTAGCGGATTCGGACATGACGGAAACCGGCGTTGGACCACAAAAGCTGAGGGGAAGAACAGACATTTCCGGAATCATGTGAGGTGGTGTCAAATCTTGTGCAACAGAGCTGAAAGAACTGGTGGTAGGTAGGGCGCAGTACAACGGTTTTGTCTGAGATTGGGGAAGATTTATCACAGTTTGCGGTTGAAATACGACAGCCGAAGGTAGCAGGATTCCGGAAGAACTGACTGATGATTCAAAGACGCTAGCGCTGTTTGTGTGGTTCGGGGTCACAACCAAAATTGGGCTGATCGATTGCTGTGGTCGAGTGTAGTTTACCGTGGTTGCAATTTCGCTGAGGGTAGGTTCGTGAATTTTGTTGCATTCTGCGTTTTGTGGAGCCGGTGTGTAATAGCCAGCCGCGTGGATATTTGGAATTGTTTCACCATAGATAATGCTACGCCTTGGAGACACCAGAGAATAATACGCACTTGGGGAAAATGGCGACGGGGATCGGAGTACGACTGTGTTCCATGCCGACCCTGAACTAATCGGGTATCCGTTTCGTCCAGCAGTACCAGCGAGACCGCTGACCTCACTGGTTTCGATCCCACTGTCGTCTGAGCGTTTACAGCTGAAAAGAGTGTTATGAAAGACGCGTTTGTATTACAGTACCGTGAGTGAGAGTCATGCAATACAACCAGCTCTGACGTTGACAAGTAACCAACAGACAGGTTGCAAACCTGAGTAGTTCGACAGGCTTGCTTGAATACCTCGCAGGGAACAAATCAGGACCCGTTATTTTCTGATCAGGAAATTTAAGTTTCTTGAGGAGAATGATGGTCGCGGTTGGTTTCAGCAAATCAGGGATATATAAGTTAGGAAGATAGACGAATTTTGGCCAATATTTCCTCCCGGATACTACATTCAGTGTGTGTTGGGTTGAGTGTGAGTGCTGATACATAATTTATCTCCGCGTTCCGTTGAACCAGCACTATTTAGGTGAACGAGACTACTCACTAAATTGCTGCTTCTAAGCTTGGAAACATCATGAACTAGAAATGCAGCTGGGTTCCAGGTGGGTCTACCGAAAACCCGAATTCGTTTACGAATGAGTGTACTTCGCTAATTCCTTGCAATCTGGTTTCAAGTAGAACACAGAGATGACGAAAATTCGGGGACTGCGCCTACCTGATGAGCCCCGAGAAGGGCGAAACCGGTCGTGGGCTGTCGAAGGATTTTCAGCAACCTTAGTAGCAGTGCATTACGTCCAGATTGGGTTCTGTTTTGTTAAGAAGATTAGAACCTCAATCTTTGTAAACAAAAGACAACGTTCGTCGGCCTCAGAAGCGAACGAGTGACGCGTTTAAGTGTTTGGAGCCAAAATCTACCCAGGAAGCATTCCAGTATATCTTACCACTACTTATTTTTATCTGTTTGTCAGTGAACTTATGCTGTTCGGTGGAACCGGGTGTTGTCGATGAACGCATCAGCATCAAGCGTGAGAATGGATCGGTCCAAGTTTCTTAGATTGAGAGACCATGTCGGAATAACTTCACGGTCCACAAGTCATCACCATGTACTTGTAGTACTCTCACTATCGCCAAACGAGTAAAAGTACATACAGTGAGGCAATGCTCGTATCCTCCTTTCAGCTGGGGAATACCCAGTCTACCTTCGGTTTCAGGGAAATGTTAGTCAGCATTGTTCTCCTTCGGTACTATTCCGACTAAATCTACCCACTGAATGCACGTTCCCCCATTTGTTCATCCGGTCCACGATAAACCGAAAATCGCTTATTTCAACTAGGATCAGGTGAACACGTTCACGCAGTTATTTCTGAACCCGTCAGGAAACTAACCAAGTTGAATGGAATATAGAAATATATTCGTGCAGTACATACACCAGGGAACACCAGATCCTTAAATTACGAAGATATGTGATCTTTCTCACAGAATCATAGTCGTATAATCTATAGTTCGGATTCAACGTGAGACAGTTGTCAATCTCCTAAATCGATGGTGTATGTTGAAGCGAATACCTCTGTCGGGGCTTAAGATTGTGCTCTTTTGTGGACTGATCTGGTTGCGTGCGACCGAAACTCCGACTCCGTCGACTAGAATCACTAATCAGTTTATCAGTGCCAATAAATGCCATTTCAAGTGCTTTATTTTCTATAAATCCACACAGTACTAGCTCATGGTAAGCAGAAGAACAAACACGTGTAAATTGCTTATTGACCTTTGACCTTTTTTCCTTCTGGCGGTCTGGCTTTGTTATGCTCTGACCGAGGAATGAACTGGCCGCATTTGGGCATTTGGGCTCATACGTGTTTGAACATCTCCGCAGAGAGTTTGAAATAGACAGAGCACCTGGGAGATGTTTTACTGCACAAACAGGTAGATACTAGGGGTTCTCAGAATAAGTCGTGATGGTCAACTGACCTAAAATCTAAGAGAACTTCCTGGTGGAAAAAGCGCGAAGAAAAACTTCCGCGAGCGGAGTCTTTTGTGAATGTCTTTTCACAGATTTTCAGTGACCAAGATTTCTTGTTGCCCGTATTTTATTTACGCTTATGAGACCTAATTTCAGATGTCAATCAATAATTCACTAATCTGGATCACACAATACAGCTTTCTTGTTTTATTTAACACAGTCAGTTTGTTGTACGTGTAAGTGTCATTGAACTTATCATATCTAACCGGCAGTGCTTTCTGTATTCATCTTTTCAAGCGAAGAAGAGAGATTCAGTTGGATTTCAGATGAGTCTCCTGTCCAAACCAGATTGGTATGCAGATAAGTGCACAAGTCGCGCAATGACGTCATCCTCGTACGGCGATTTCTGTTCTTGCTATAGGGCGTATGTTCATCTTGATAAAACATATCAAAGTGCATCAGTCGTCAGATGAAGCGACAGTGGTTTTTAGGAATCACATGTTGGATTTCAGTCTCCTGTCCAAACCAGATTGGTATGCAGATAAGTGCACAAGTCGCGCAATGACGTCATCCTCGTACGGCGATTTCTGTTCTTGCTATAGGGCGTATGTTCATCTTGATAAAACATATCAAAGTGCATCAGTCGTCAGATGAAGCGACAGTGGTTTTTAGGAATCACATGACCGGCTCGTATATCTCGTGACTCATGCCACTTGGTTCGCTTGGTCCAGATACCAGAGGGAAATTTAATCGAGTGCAGGAAAATTAATCGAAATGAATCGACAATACTCTTAAAGAAAATATGATCACCGGTCCGTTCACATCCAGTTTCTCTTAGGCCCTCACTAGGGATCGCCAGCGGGGCCTGGTCAATTGGTCTTTTCAGGGGTGTTTGGAGGTTACCTTTACGGGGGTGACCTTCAAATCCGTCGTTTTTTGGTAGTCGAAAAAATATTCGCCTTATATGCTAGATAAACCGCGTTATCATATTTAGTTATTGATGAAATAAACGCACGGAATCTGATCATGTTGAGAGACTCTTGCGTAATGTTTGACAAGTATTGACACTCAGATTGCAGTACATCGGACTGTTCTGCTGTCCCCACTAGTCTACCGCAGCGAAACGTGGACGGTATGCGGATGACGTGTTCGGATTCTTGACCGATTTCGCTCGCACAGTTTCAACCGAATCGAAAACACTGAATTCATTCACTATCAATTACGGTCTAATGCGAATTGATCAGTCCAGGCGACGATTTTTGAATTATTCTAAAGAAACTCTTGGTTTGGTCTCCATTTCCTGAGAGCGTGGTCACGAATCCCGTACACATATGCGCGTATTTCAACAGTCTTTCCCGGTAGTGTGGCTCGTGTAAGTGGCTACATGCCTCGCCTAACTGGTAATTGACTAACGTCAATGAGGGCTTACGGACACTGAGGCAAGTCGCGAGTATTTTTCTTAAAACAACTGCAATCCAGTAAAGACTGCAATCCAGTAAGACTGAGACCGCCGCTGAAGCCATCCAGTCTAGAAGCTCTGAATACTCCTTCAGTCAGGTAGCAAAACGGGTACAGTCGCTGAGTCATTGTGGGATACATATTCGGAACCTACTCACCATTTGAAATGCACCGGTACCGTAATTTTCGCACTCTGTCACTAAGTATCTACAAGATTTAGCGTGGTGAATGTGCGCCACTAAGCGTGAAAATCAATTCCAAAACTTCCTTATCAAGTGTAGCTCAAGTAGAACAGTGGTGTCTCGGTGAAGACAAATACGGCAACTGCCCACAGCTTAGGTAAATGGTCGCATCATCCTTCACTATGAATCAGTTGTTTTTGCCTCTGATACGCCTTAATTACAATAGATTCAAGTGGATAAACGTAGAAAACCTCACTTTATATGGGGACATCCACCAGGATCGTCCAGTCGAATTCCTGTAGTCTGAGATGCGCACTGTTGAGAACCAGGGGTTCTGTCAGCCATGGAATCTGGACATGTTGTCACGGCGTTCAAACACAAATGACAGGTTTGCTGTTGGGAAGGAAAGTGTAAAGTACATTTTTCTCGTGGCAACTCCGTAACAGGAAAACGTTCGGCTCACCATCCACACAAATCAATGTGACTAGATAACAGGCCCAGTGACAAGTAACGCACTCCAGACAGGAAAATACCTCTTAGCATATCTTGAGATGATAGACAGCATCCATCGGTACCAGACAGCCAACTAATTGATCTTCAATAGATTAGAACCAGTGGTTCTAGGACAGTTAGGTTACAAAAGACCTACACGTAAGACCACCCCTTAGGAAAAATTATTGATCTGAAAGGCACGGGCATTCCTCCAGCAACTTTGAGCAATATTCTGTGCGCCAGTCGCCAGAAACAACGGGTTGACCATTTAAGATGAAGTTTTGAGAAATGTCATCCGACTCACTGGCTTCACTGAATTTTCAGCAGATTGCAGCACACCAAATCGGGTCCACCTTATAGCGTAAATGAATTTCTCTCAAGAAATAGAGCTATCTTCAACGAATGAAGAACATTTCTCAGCCACACAACACAGTGATTGGAAGAACATGTGTTTGAGAGTTTCTCCTCATATCGTACCAGTCTAGAGGTTAAAACAGCAAAATCCTGGGTCATAGATCAGGTGATTTCTAGTCTTACGGCTTCAGAGGCGTCTATTAGTTCCCTGCATTGCGTCCACACACTCGGAGTTTTATTTGCAATCCAACCATCAAGATAAGATTGCTTTCTTTTCAAGGTCACGACCTATATTAAATAGCCTTTGTTATCTCTAGACTGAATTCGTTTCACCCATTGATTGGCTCAAATTTAGCGCAGAATTAACGCACGCACGCTGATCGACCCAAACTGGGAACGGACCTCAGGAAGACTATACATGATGGCCGACCCGAATAAAGCTGCACCCGCCTCGTATTCAGTTGACTGTGGAAATCCGCGAGAGGGATTTGGAGCGTTGGAGCGTTGGATGGAACGCCTTATTCTACCACGCTGGTGACATCAGTTTTGAATGGAACTAAAACGTTGCAGGAACTTTCCAGTGCACAATTCAACCGTTTGTTCGTACAACCAGGTGGTACAGTGGTAGGACGGAAAAGCACTTCAGGTGTGGATTGAGGGTAAATGTGCCTGGGGAAGTTTCGCATTTCAAGAAGACATAGTTAGGGAGGCGTGTTGAGTGAACCAGTTGACAATGGAAAGGAGGGCTTGTTTAAAAACTCTGGGTATACAGTAACGGGTCCAACCGAAGTTGTAACTGATCCTTTATAAGCACACAAGGCTTATAAAGACAGTTAATTTTCCGTGAACAGACGAGTCACCTAATTCAGCCAATATTATACTGGGTTGAAATCTTTTGTAGAATACGGGAGATTAACAGAACCTCCGAGGAACAACCGGAGTTTTGCATGGCCAACCAAATTCCATGATGATCAAACGTGTGTACATCTTGAGCGACGTGGTTTTAGTGTAGGACTTCTGGATTGTTCAGTTTGTAGAAGGCCCATAATGCAGAGTATCAGTTTTCAAATCCCTTGTATTAAGTCAGTGTTCCGGTTGCCACATATCCAATAATACTCTTATGAAAGAAACTGTCGCAGAATCAAAGTTGCCTAAATTCATTGATTTTAAAACTTCCAGAATTATTCGCCGAAAAAGGGCGCGTGGTTTGACACTAGTGACAGAGAAATCCGAAAAAATATAGGTTGCTTACTGTCTCACTGGGAACCGATTTCCGCCTTATCACCCCTGGCATCCTAAGCTGTACAATGATGGAGCTTAAAACATACAGTAATACATTCGTCATAGATTTCGACTGATCGTTCTACCTTACGATTTTATGCGATCTTGCCGCAAAGCACCTTGGTAAGCCGTTCTAGTGGCGTCATGCGACAAGTAGGTTGGAGCGCAATCAACGTTTGCCATCCATATCACCTGATCTACCGAGCAGTGGTGCGGGGTGAGTTCAGAGTGTAGAGTGCTCTGGAAATTCTCACTGATGAAGTTGGAATTCGACTGGTCTGATCCAATATATATCATATCGAGCATGTGCTGCTGGGCAGTGTCTAATGAGCATACGTCCATTGTGTAACCAACTGCAGCTAGTGTACTCGTTGTCTCAATTGGGAGACGGTGAGAACATTTTCAAAAACACAGAAATACAGTTTTCAAGTTTTAGAATGCAAGCTGTCGCGCCTTGTTCCATGCCACATTGATCTGCTACCGAGGTGCTTTGATGCGACCACTCTGTTTAGATCGTATAAAATGGACTTGCAACAGCAAGTAATCAAAAAGGATAGATCGGATTTGACGTCCAGTCACTCCAACGCGTCTGGAATTTCTCGTCCGTCTTGTTACGCAAAATTTGCGGTCCCTAAAAGGAACTCAAACCAAGTTCAGAAATACGAGACATTCAGTTGGGTGTGAATAACACTAAATCAAATTGTTTGCTTATCTTCATTCTAATCCCGGACTATCCCTCACCGTTTGACCATTGCTCTTTGTTTAACTGCGTGATGCGTCCGTGAATGCATGTTTCATTTTCGGTAACTGGCAAAATTGAAAAGAAATTTTAGCAAATCAACATTCATATATTCTCGTGGTTGTATTGAAAAAAGTTTAGCAGTTCAGCTAAGTTTTCTAATCAGGTTTAGTTCATCAGAACGAGTGGAGTTTCCACGCGATTTTGCACCCGGTTAAACAAAAGTTCTCGGATAACTTACCAGATTGAGAGGGTCGTATGTCAGCGGAAGGTTGAATTCCGCAGTGGACGTCGCCAACATCGGCTGCAGCTCCATTTCATATCTGAAGTTTGAATTAGTTACTGTATGATCCAGTTGGATTCCGTTACTCTCTGCAGGGAAATTGGAAAGTGAAATGAGCGAGAGAGAATGGAATGTTTGCTTGTTGCTCAGAGCGAGTTATGGAATTTTGGCGCTAGTGTAAAAAACGTTTGTTGTGAGAAAACTGTTTTTAGACTACTGATTGAATAAGTGGCAAGGATTTGTGTTATATGCGAGGGAAAATCACGCTTTTTATTTAATTATTACAACAGAAGTTAAGAGGAAAACAATAAAGTTAAGGTGAATTGTCCGCACAGTCTCAGGGTCATCATGATCAATCGAACTGAAGGGAAGAAAAGAACAGAAGTACTGAAAAGGATTTGAAGATGTCTCCCCATAGGCAATAGTCATGTGCAGACCGAACTTGTTGGTTTTGCTTAAAATGTTCCTGATACACGACAGGTTTACAGGGGTGTGTTAATTTCTGAGGTTTCGAGGATTTTGTGTTGGACGCAACTCTCGGCGAATGTTAGTTTTTCTAATTCTCAACCGGGCGAATCCATTTTGATAGACCCATATCTATGTAAGGCATCAAATAAACTTCCGTTTATCAACGAACAGGTATTTCCGAAGAACCAGTTGAAAAAAAAACGTTTACAGTCTACTTGTTAGTGCCATAGCAACGAACCAACTGAGAAAGTGCAAATTACGCCCTACAGAGTCGCATGAAAGACGTCTCCTGTCATGTGGGAGTTGGCTTCAGACACATCAAGATTCGGTTGATGTGAGCCGCAAAAAGTTAATGCGTAACCCAGTTGATTAGAGCTATTTTGCATATGCAGATTTGTATGAATTAATTGTAACTCCCTAAGGATGATGCTTTTGTACCGGTTTGATTTTCGGAGTTCACGAGCGACTTTCGTGCACCACCGTCCGTCGCCTAATGTTCAGTGAACATTGAGCTAGTTTTAAGCACCACACAGAATTCAGCCGAAATCACAAGTGCCGATGTTTTAGGAAAGGTATAAGACGTTCGATCGTCACAATATTGAAAATAAAACGTCAGAAAGCTTAAAGCTGGATCTTGCAAGCTTGAATGATTCAGTTCGGGAATGAACAGTGTGACTAGAGTGGATGACTTCAGCCCATACGTACGTGGTGAAACCCTGGATAAGACGAAGAGGATCGGGGAAATACAGTTGAACACTTATAGTACGGTACTAGGACACGTTCATATTTGACAACACGCTTATGGCTACTGGACAGTACGAGGGAGCATGTATCCAACCGAAGGTAATAGCGAAATAGAATATTCTGTATTTTTCAGCCAACCTGAGATCTGTGTCAGGTGACTGATAAGATAAGGTAAGATGAACGGGCCCGGGTGGAACTATGGTCACCCACTGTGATGCCGTCATTTCAGCAAAAGGTGATATAGTTGTTCGATGAGGGAACAAAAAACATAAACCAAAAGACACCTTGAATTCTGTAGGCTGTGTACATTTTCCGTAGTGTTCAGGAAGACGATGCAGGTGTAGGCTGTACCGGAAAAGGGTTTGAACCAAATCCTGACTGGTGGGCTACCTGTGAAAAGTTGGATACTACTGGTGAGACATGTGAGTACTATGTGGTTTCTCGTAACTCCGTCTTGATCTAATGGAAGGTGAGATTTATTGCAAAATTTGTGGAATTGCTTTGCAGCATTGGTTTATAATGGCGTGATAGTCAATCATTATCCAGGGAAGTTCAAGAAGATACGTCCAAGAAGAAGACGGATATTCAGTTTTTAAAAACTAGGCGCAAAAAAGAGTTTGGCTTTCCTGTCCAATAGTCAGTCACTGGTGTTTTCTAATAAACAATACCGAGGAGAAGGGCTTTCTTGCTTTCACCAAGTGAGTAAGACTGGTGAAAAGCAGCATTTTTCCGCTCCCGACTGCATTTGGGGTGAGTTGTACGCACGACATCAGTTAAACCACGTGATCAGAACGTTGAAGTCGGGCCTTTGTATTCTGAATCCCCTGTGTCTATCCTAATTTTCGCTTTGTTTTATGTTCATCTTAGCCCACTGCCTTTGAGTTCAATAATTTATCACCTGACTTGAGTCTCCAAAGAATTCATTATGATCGATTGTTTTACTTTTTATCAGTAACCTCACTAGCCAGCCTACTAACTTGTACACTTGATCAGCGAGCAGACGTAGCCGACTCTGTACTGATTGCCTACCAAGACTCACTTGAGCACTAGAGTCAACCAGAGTTTTAATTTGCCCAAAGCGAACTTGTAGAAGAATTCCACTGTAGCTTGAAAGGCTATGACTTTGCGTGGAGACTTGCGGTTAGTTAGTAGGGAAAAAATCACAGAGTGACGACCTCAATGAGATGCTGAGCCAAAGCAAATAGTAGACCTGTTCAGATATGGGCTTATTATCGTCGTTTAGGTATACAAAACAGCCCTTGATGTTGAGAGAAGGTAGCATTCTAGTGTTTGGATCTTTACGTCTATGAGGACTTCCACTTGAGAAGGGCAGTTGTGGTACTGTGGTAACCCTATGCGCCTGGCCAGAGTTAATTCCATTACCCGCGGTCATGAGTTCGTGTCATTTTATTCGGACAATGCCGAATGGAGATTACGTGCTGGAACCACATCAGTAACTCACTTTTCGCTCCTCGGGGAACATCTTTTTGGGGTTTCCGTTCTTGAAGGTCCACCCGCCTTCGGGAATGTCGAAAGAAGCAGCAGAGGAGCACGACAAAGAGGATGGCCAGGAACAGTGCAACTCCAGTTCCAGCGATGAAAACAAGCGGTATGGAGGCTGCAGAAAGGAAAAGCACACAGAATATAACAATAATTCGTGAAAAGGAGCACAACCTTAGGCGCAACCTTTTACAGAAACCGAACTTTAATATATTTGGTGAGATTACCTTTGCTTTAAACCTACTGTGATTGGAATTGCGATATGACAGATTGATACTTAGATAATATGGTGAAGCTGGTTCCGGAAAAGTGGCGTTCTGGTCCCGCTTGGAAGCGTTAAAATTTACTGGCAAGCCTGCCACTGTAAGTGGTGTCATGGCGGTGTTGATTATGACGGGGTTTCAGCAAGATATTTGGGTAGGGCAGCTCCAGTGTCAGATTGTGCTGGATAGTACAAACTCCATGAAGTGGCGACTTGCCGACTCTGCTTGAAGATTACTTTGTTCGACACACATTAGATGACATTTAAAAAAAAACTTTTAAAAAAATATTCGGTTGTGTTCACAAGCCAGACCCACAACAGTCTAAGGTCCAAGTCATGTGAGCATGGAATCAATTCCAGAAGCACCTCAGCCTTCCAAATGAGAACCTACCACCGTATTCCAGCTGAATAGTCTTCCACGCGGTCCCATATTCATTCGTTGTCGTACAATTGTACAAAGCCACATCTTCAAGTTGAACATGCCGAAAGTGTAGGATGCTCCGTAGTCCCAAAATCAATTGTTCGTGGAGGATTTGAATTCTGGAATTCAAATGGTATGTGGAAAGCCGTTATGTGCTTCCAAAATGTCTGTGTATAATCAAAACTTGCGTGAGAAAGCTCGACGTTATCTTTGTTGAAAACGAAAACAACTATAATGGATAAATACATATACAATCCCGTACCAGTTTGACTGTCGCCTTTTTATCTAAACTTTGCCGAACAATGAGAACATTTTGCTTGTTACTCAAAACTTTGCGCGTGTAAGAAATCGCCAAGCACTTTGCACCCACAAAGTGTAAGGTCATGCTTGTGGACATGTAGTCACTGGACACGCCAGGGCGAGGTACTGGAATTTGTGGAGCGTTTTCGTATCTTGGAAGTTGTATTAGCTCTGATTGTAGTTTGACAGATGAGGTGAATGCAACGGAACTGAAAATGGCTACAGGTATTCGACAACCGTTGTCACAGAACTAGTTGGTTCCAAGTCCGCAACCAGACAGTTAGAAAGCGAGTCTTGAGCTATGCAAGATAGACTTCCGTTGAAGAATGTGTACAGCACCAGAAGCTGTATTGGTTAGGCGATGTATGGCGCATCCCGAAACATCGTTTGCCGAGGAGAGGGAGTGCTGTTTTCCAAGCCAACTCAGAGTAGCCTAAACAGAGAGGTGGCCAACCCTTGACTTGGCAGAGGAGTATGAAGGGGATCACGAAACGCTTGGGTGCTGTTGGTGCGACTCGCCTTCCAGGATGGAGACCGCGTGATCCTCACCTAGCCTGGTTGGAGACACCACAAGATATGGCTGCCAACCGATGTGAGTGTCGTTCTTGTTGTCAATTTCTATCCAGGTCGCCTGAGTGAGTGTCTGGAGGTATAAGCACATCGGAATGACTGTGGTAAGCTAGCATTAGGTCCCTCCCCCATCCACCTTTATACTTTTCTTTACAATAAGGCTTTCAAATAAGTCATGGTTGTACGGCAGTGAAGCATCGGTGTTAAACATTGATGTCGTGCTGTCGATGATGACATGTATATATATATATATATAATAAAAGTTCTATAGTGAAAAAAAGAGAAAAAGATTGGGTGAGGGAGGGGACCAAATGCTGGCCCATGTCAAGCATTCTTAGGTGCCTACACCTCCAACCGCTCAATCAGACAATCTGGAAAGAAACTGACGGCCCGAGCGTCACTGACATCGATTAGCCGCCATCTCTTGCAACGTCTCCAGCCAAGCACAGATAGAGTCACGGAAGGTGTACACGACCAACAACACTCACAGTCTTCGTGATCTCTTTGACGCCTTTCTGCCAAGTCATGTGCTGTCCATCTCGCGGCTTGCGCCATCCTGAAGGAGGCATGGAGAACAACACTCGTCTCGGTAGACGGTGTTTCCGCATGCGTACCACATGACCGAGCCATCGTGGTTGATAGTGCTGGATGTTTTCCCCGATTGTAGTACCTGCAACACAACCAACTACCCGATTTCTAATCATCTCGTTACTGACACGCCGACGCCATCCACAACCAGCCACGCTTCTGAAGCATCGGTGGTCGAAAACCTGAAGACGCCTCAAATCATCAGTCCGCAGAGGCCATGTCTCGCACCCATACAGCAACACAGTCCTTGGTGAAGCCTTATACATATGACCCTTAAGATCTAGTGAGTGCCTTTTTCACGCCACAAGTGGCACAAATGAACGAATCTGATTCCATCCAGCTTTTGGGATTCTTGACGAGCTAGTACAATTACAGATGCATGTAAAGTTTTACACCATCTCCAATAATTCTACCTGAATTGTAACAGGTATGTTCGCATGCCAAAAGATGGAATGATGGTGGTCAGTTTATTCAACAGAAGTTGTGCTTCGCTTTGGTCTTTAAAGGTAAGGGTGATGTCATCTGCGTACTCCAAATTGACAAGGCTCTCAGCAGCAACTTTTTGAAGACCAGGATTTTGGAAATCGTCCAGTTTTCTCCTCATTATTTTATCACTGACGAAGTTGAGCAATAATGGAGAGAGTGAACATCCTTGTCTGACACCACTTTTTGTAGGAAAGGTATTGGAGAGCTCACCATACACTCTCACCCGCCCAAAAGCACTGGAATATAGGGGTCCGGTTATGATTCGGGAACAGTTCTGCATATTCAGTAGTAATCGCAACCCATTCGCAAGATTGACGTCAAACATTTGGCTTCGTGTTCTTTTCCTGATATGTGGATTGCACGGTTCAATTTGGTTTCCGGCTGGCTAAACTTAATTCGGTTTTGTTATTTAACCTAAACGGCATATCAGTAGTATCCGGAGGTTACTGTGCTAATCAGGTAACTGGCCTGTTTGTGATGGAGTAACGGCGGGGCTTCAGAAACTTAAAGTCTAATGAGCGATAAGACAGATCCCGATCAGTTCGACTGTCTTTTCCATGGCCGTTTGTGGTTGCGTTGGAATAAGCGAAAGGATTAGGCAGTTGAAATGACAGCTGAAATGTGTCTGAGGAGTTCTTCTTGTCAGCTTCTGGAAATGGCTCCGTCATGGCATATGTACTGACAAAATTGCTGAATATTCTTCTTGGCGGTCGAAGCCGGATAGCCATTATTATCGGTTTGGTACATTCATGTTCGTCTAATATTCTCCCAGGTTGCAGACCAGCAGACTGTGCAACCATCTTCCTACAACATTCAGGATACACTGCCCTCGCGTTCCTCTCGCAAAGAACATCCGACTGCTCTCAGTTATCCTTCTGGGCATCAAGAAAGCTTGAGTCAACGAATTCCAGCCTATGCAACCGGAAGGATTACTACAGGATTATTATTACCGGGCACTGAACGGTGTTCCAGTGTTATCGTTAGTCAGCACCCTATTCACTGAATAAAGTGTATAGTTTTCATTCACTTACTTAAGAAGATCTCCTCAGGAATGCTAATGGGTCAACACTCAAGCTCACCTCTCTGTCGGCTGAATAGGCTTCCCATGACGAAACCAGTGCACGTGGTCCACAGTTGGTCGAGGAATACTTTTGATCAGACAAACGAGGTCGATTTGTGAGCCATCGTTGCTAGTAAGTTGTCGTAGATTCGTGATTCTTGGAGATCCTAGAATGGAAAAGTGTGCGACAAACACCTGATTAACTGAGAATTTCGTGTTCACAGTTGACACCACGAGCTGAAAGTGGGCGGACACCCGGGAAGCGAATAAATATCGGGATGTCAGGGATTATATAGTCTACTGGACGTCAAAAAAGCGGCGAAAATGCTTTTTTAAACGGTTAAACCACGAATATATTTCCAAATCCCACTTTCAACTGACGACCGCTTTGAACGGACCAAAACCCTTGTGAAATGTGTTCAAAACGTCGTAGCTCTGTGCTTTAAACCCTGATACAAAAGTTTCGAAACACCTAGATCGGCGTTTCAAACAAAGTGATGCTCAAATCGGCAGTCTTTTTGACACTTTCCACCTAGTGCTTGGTGATGTGCGAAAGGAAGTCTGAATTCACTACTTCGTCCTGCCTTGAACGGGATTTTCGAAACAGCGGAGAAGTCGATTACACACTCAGCGTAACCAGATATCGATTTAGTCCAGCTGTCATGTGGTTCCTACTGCACGACGTGGATAGGAATATTGTTGACATTGCCTTGACTATGCCGTCAGCCATGAAGCCCCTTTACCTTGTGCAACTCAAATTTACATCCTCACCGGCGATTTCATCCTGTCAGTGACGCCAGTTTCTCCCGGAACGCCAGGAAGCCCTTTCATCGTTGTTGGAAATCACCAGTAGTGCACATCTCTGAAGAATTTTGAAACCACAGCCTTCCGGCCAGTGGTTGACCAGTAGTGTGATCAGCTCTCAGTTAAGCAGGTCACTTAAGGACCTATGTAACGGTGGGTACTACTGATGAGGCATGCGAGTAGTATGCTGTCTTGTCAATCCGCTTCGTCTTAAAACGTGAGATCTCTTACGAAATTTGTAAAGTCGCTTTTGAGTAACAGTCAATGAATATCTGGGAAAATTCAGGAAGATGCGTTCAAGGCGAAGCTGGAAATTCAGTTTTGTAAACCAGATGAGAGTTTTGCTCCCTGGTTCAATAGAGTGTACCTGTTGAGTTGGTGTTTCTCTAACAAACAGCTCCACAGCAAAGTCCTTCTTCCCTTTACCTCGACAGAAGACTTCTCAGTAGAAAGTTTCGTACATCCAGTAAGCATATCGTTCTTCTGAGATTCTGATTAGTCCGCGCTCCATTGATATGACCCGAGCAGGCGTTCAAAGCCAGTTTGTTCCATTTAAGTTCCTATCGGGCCACTTAAATTTCCAAGCATAGACATGTTCAACGTGTTGCGGAAATCAGCCTGCGAGGATCGAGCGACAGTGACTACGCGGATTCCAAAGAATTAGTGTTTACGATCCTATCAGGCCACTTAAAATTCCAAGCATAGACATGTTCAGCGTGCTGCGGAAATCAACCTGCGAGGATCGAATGGCAATGAGTACGCGGATTCCAAAGAATTAGTGTTTACGAAAGACAGAAGACACTGGAAAACCGTCGTCGGAGATTATGGGTTATTTGCTGAAGATACGCGAGTTTTGAAGAATGAGTTAAGGAATGGAGATAATTGGGATATTCTGATATCCGAGCTGAGTTTGTACCGATATTCAAAGGGACAGCGAACTTGATAACAAAGACGAACACGCCTTGCTTCTCTTAGGTGTGTTTATCAGTGACAAACAAGTCCAGTTAGGTAACACGATGAGAAAGGGTGACAAGGAGCAGTCGTTCAAAGCCAGTTTGTTCCATTTAAGTTCCTATCGGGCCACTTAAATTTCCAAGCATAGACATGTTCAACGTGTTGCGGAAATCAGCCTGCGAGGATCGAGCGACAGTGACTACGCGGATTCCAAAGAATTAGTGTTTACGAAAGACACAAGACACTGGAAAACCGTCGTTGGGGATTATAGGTTATTTGCTGAAGATACGCGAGTTTTGAAGAATGAGTTAAGGAATGGAGATAATTGGGATATTCTGATATCCGAGCTGAGTTTGTACCGATATTCAAAGGGACAGCGAACTTGATAACAAAGACGAACACGCCTTGCTTCTCTTAGGTGTGTTTATCAGTGACAAACAAGTCCAGTTAGGTAACACGATGAGAAAGGGTGACAAGAATGATCGAAGCACGGGATGTCACGTGGTTCAGTTGAAAGTCAGTCAAAAGCCGTTCACCGAATAGGCTACATGAACAACTGAATGTCTGACTACCGTAAGAACACTGCCTTGGTTAATGCCCTTGCGAATGGTAAATTGAAAATGGTTTCGAATGGTTCCGAGACAAATATCCGATGTTTAGGTCGTTGGTATGTTGGCAACTTATCTGAAATGGCGCTTATGTTCTACTTCGTTATCAGAACCAGAAGTCAACGCGCACTAATCGGAGTGATAAGGCGCGTATAAAGTTTCGGACGGACATATGACTATGGGTCACCCGGTGGAAGTTAGTGAGAAAAAACATAATTTTTCCGGGATAGATACCACGATAAAAGAATTTCCGCAAAAACAACAACGATCGGGGCTTATCGGACATCAATAAATGTAGATTTTACGACTGGATATTGTCAGTGCGCACACAGGTGAGGCGGCGATTTATGAAAGGAAACCCACTGTCCTGAGCGTTATGAATCGTGTGTTTCGCTCACTTGTAGTACGTCTGTGGGGAGGAAGTGAAAACGTACTTCGCAGCTGTTTACTCGTGGCTAACTCGTCAATGCTCGCGTGATCTCCAATCCCGGGGATTCAATAGGTGTTAGGGAGTACGTGTTTTATCATTCACTAACTATGAATCAGACTATCCCGGCAAACGGGGAATGCGCTTCTGATGCAGGATTGAATAGCATACATCGTGCGCTGGGTGTATAAATTTCCCATCTTTGCAGCATACTTCCTCTCCACGCTGCACGTAAAGACTACAGTGTACTGACTATATGTGTCTACAAGCTGCTGAAAAGTTCTTTTTGCTGTGTGAAGCACGATGAACTCCGCGCAACATGATCCTTTTAGTACTTCAAAATGATATGCGAATTTCCACAAAATGGCGGGTTATTCAATAACACACCCTGAGTTAGAATCCTGATGATGACTACAAATTTCAAGAATGATAACTTAGGTGTAATGTAAGTCATGTCGACAAGTGCTCTCACAAACTTCTGAAAACGTGGCCAGCAAAACATTTTAGGCAAGGTGTTTCGGACGCAAAAATGAGGAGTTTAAATGCGTTTTTGAGTCGGCAGCAAACCGAGTAGCAATTTTATCCAAGTGTTTTTCATTCGTCTACAAAAACGATGCCATAAACTGACTTTGTCCACTACAAACTTAAATAGCCAACCGGTCCAAATTGCTAAAGTTTTCCGGCACAGCTGAGAACTCTTCACAGAAACGTCCATTTTACTAGCAGCAAATTCCTCAAGTCTTGCCAGACATCGTTTGGTATCCTATGAACCGTTATTTACTATTGATCAGGGCCTTAGTAATGGAACACATGCTGTAATTAAGAAGGACCGCCTAGCCGACTCCTGATGTCGAGCACGACACACCTGTTCTCAGAAACATGTATGAATCTCGCTATTGTCGCTCCTAGACATTCGAAGGTATGTGGGTCTGGTATTTTTTAACAAAGGAACTTAGCGACTCGCTTCAAAAAGGGTTTGGAACTCATCTTGTGTAGAAAGTGGCTATTAAGTTTCATGAACACTTGGTGTTGGGATTTGGTCTGGAATTCATTTGCCGCCGTGCCAAGAAAAGCTGACTTATAAGTATCAGTTGTACAGGACAGCTGTGGTTCCACAATTTAGGTTATCCATCGGAATGGCCGAAAGTGTCTTCACATGCTAGGACAAAATATCTGACTTTTAAATTAATGATGCTCTCTCTCTATCTAAGGGGTGTTCTTGGTTAAGCTCGTAGACTCGGCTACGTAGATTGGCAGCGTACCAGAAATGGTCGTGAAAACGCGGCTGGCAGGGAAAATCTGATTTTGGTCACACCCAAGGCAACGGTGTGTCCACACCAGAGGGAAGCGCTGGACTCGAATTTCTATCTTACTAGGGCTCATCAGCAGTGCATATCCAACGGCTGTGCCGGGACTTGAACCCCGGACATCCGACATGCGAGGCGAGTGTGTAACCACTACTTCACCAACTCACGTTGGACGCATTTGAATTTCCACATCTGGACGGGCGAATGTGTTCACACTTGAGCGATGTGATTGGAATGACCGACTCATCGAACAACGACCCAGTAACTATCCTGGTTGTGACGATCGGCTGACCCGCCAGTCAGTTTTCTCAGTTAGGTAGCGTGACACACGCTTGAAAACCTCTGAGCAACACTTTGGTTGCAGTCTTTGGGTGTTGCGGGCTAGGTTGTGACGCGCACTAGGTATATATCAAACTGACTGTGCTCTGAATTTATACTGCCCGAAGGATCACTAGCACTGTTTTCGGAAGATGCAAAACTTGTTGGGCTGCATCCAAGTTCCCACAGGTTCAAAAATAACGAATTGAATGACGTATGCTGGGAGGTGCTTATTTGTTTTTATGTGAGAGGCAACAGACTACGTGGTGTTCACTTAGAGGTGTTAAACTAACGTCCCCGCTTTCGGATGTCCAGCCATTACGGTGATTTCGAATTCACCAAAACCGTTTACGTAGGGTCATTCTTGGCCTTACTTTTCAAATAACAAAAAAAAAACGATCGCCACTAATCGTGGCTCTCAGTTTGTTTCCGGACTTCTTCACTAAATGGCTCATCTGCTAGGGATTGGCCAATTAAACAACGCTGTTTACATCCTTGGTTCTACGGGCCTCGCTCAACACAGCTAATTAAAACCCAAAACTCCTATCACCAAGCCGCACTTTGACAAACGTTGTGAGAAGCAAGTACCAATCATCCTGCGTGAATTACACAGTGCGTAAAAAAGTGGAACCTTGGTTGCTCAGTAACAGTACTTATTTTTTTGTTTTACCTGCAGGCCACCCAGAAGCGCGGAATTCAATTCCATATGCTGCGTTTAAAGCAGAAAATGCACCATTTGTGAAAACTTCATAGAAAAGCTCTTTTGCAGTGCACTTTTGTTTTAACTCGTTTCGAGCCTAACCATCAGCGGCCTCTGGGAAATCATCATCCGTCTCGCATAGATCGCAGTAGTCACCACATGGTTCCGAATATTAGTCGTTTAAGTTTCGATTATATTAAAGTGGCTCTTGTGCTTTGAGTAGAATCTTTCTGGTCGTCCAATCAGAAAAACATGCATTCAAGTTCTGCATTGCCCAGTAACTATACCACGTAATTGGTGTGTTCCTTACTGAAAAAAACATTTAAGTAGTCGAGCACGGTTCAGTTTCTACGCGTTCCTTCATTCCGTCCTCGTCTGTTGCACTGAGCATGAATTTTATTGATTTGGCATTTGGAGAAAGCAAGCTGCGAGTAATAGATTGGTGAGTGGGTTACATTGTCTCACGTATGATGCTGTGAGATTCGGCCTATTCGAACAGCGGAACTGAGACGTCTTCAGGTGCTCGACAGTCGTTGTCTCAGAACCATAGCTCTTGTGGGTTGGTGTCGGTGAATCCTTAACGAGGCAGTCTGAAAACGCGTTTTCGGTTGTGTAACGGGTACTTCCATTGAAGAATGTATCCAGCACCAGAAGCTGCTTTGGTTGGGACATGTGTTACGTATACCGAACCATCGTTTGCCGAAGAGAGTACTGTTTTCCATGCCCAACTCAGAGTGGCCAACCCTTGACTTGGCAGCGGAGTATGAAGGAGATCACGAAACGCTTGGGTGCTGTCGGTGCTACTCGCATTCCAGGATGGAGACCGCGTGATCCTCACCTATCCTGGTTGGAGACACCACAAGATATGGTTGTCAACCGATGTGAGTGTCGTTCTTGTTGTCAATTTCTATCCAGATTGCCTGAGTGAATGTCTGGAGGCGTAGGAACCTCGAAACGACTGTTGAAAGCTAACATTAAGTCCCTACCCCGTCCACCTTCATTCTTTTCTTCACAATAAGGCTTCAAATAAATCATGGCTGTACGGCAGCGAAGCATCGGTGTTGGACACTGATGTCATGCTGTCGATGATGATGACGATGATGGTGATGATGATGATGATGATGATGAATTTGTTCGTTGACCGTGATGTGAAGAATGTCGGTGTCTGCTTTTTTTCTATTACATGTGGTCAACTTGTCACACAAAACGGGTGGTCCAATCTCAGGTGCACCGCAGTTATTCCAGTCTCGTGCCCAGCGATAAGGGAATCTTATGGATGAAGCCATCTGGATTCATTCAGCACAGTCTGAGTTGTTCACAGCGGCGGTTCGCTGAGCTGGGCAATTTGATTGCAAACGTTTCATCATCAGTGCGTTATTGGGGTGCGTAGTAGTGCGTAGCGGTGGGTTGGTGGTTGTCAACTCGATGGTGATGAAAAGTTTGCAATCAAATTGCCCAGCTCAGGGGACAAGTTAACGACCACCAGAGATGGAATAGATCATTGACCAGCACACTGATCGGAAAGTGTGCTCAATGCCCCCATGCCCAGCAGCAAGTGAAAAGCGTATGAAGGTGCTAAGTTATACCACTGAGTGTCGCATCTGCTCAAGTAGCATCGAAAACATCCTGCATCCCAATTTCAGTGGGAGAATTATTCAATTACAAAAGGGTTCCGCCTCTTGAAACGACGGAGATACCTCGACTGAACGCTGTCCACGAGCAGAAAAGAGCACAGTGTCTGAAGCAGTTTGAAGAACTGATTGAAACAGAACTTAACTGATAAGAGGAAAATGGACATTCACCTGATTCAAGCGGTTTTTGACCTGACATCAGTAGGAGAGACAGGATTTTCAGTGGCTATGTGCACGATTGTGGCCTTGTCATGTTTCGGGGAAACACTGGGATGGTGCATCTCTATGCTGGCCGCCATCCAGCCAGAGTGCTGCATCTGAGCTTCCATTTGGAAGAAATATGAGATGGAAATTTTTTCACCCGGTTCCGTCTGTTTTTAAAATGTGTAGTGTAATATACTGGTGTGACGGTGGGAACTACTGATGAGACATGCGAGTAGTGTGTGGTTTCTCGTAACTCTGCTTCGCGTCTACTGGAAAAAGGGGGTTTATTATGGAGTTTGTGGAACCGATTTGTAGCGTGATGGTCAGTGAATATTCGGGAAAGTTCAAGAGGATGCGTCCAAGAAGAAGACAGATATTCACTTTTTAAAAACTAGGTCCATATGAGAGTTTTGCTTTCCTGTCCAATAGTCTGTAACTGTTTGGTTGATGTCTTCTGATAAAAAGCTCCGCGGCGAGGGAGTTCTTACTTCCACTGGTATTACATACAATATTTACTGCGTCACTGGTGACTAGTCAGCTGCCAATTAGGAGAGCGTAATTGGGAGAAGAATGAAAATCTTTTACGACACTATGGCCGCACCATATTTCAGCTGGAACAGCGTCTAACACATTGAAATGTTCTCCTTATTTCGGGACTGCGCTCCAGATTGGTAGGATCTATAGAAGAGATGTTCAACGGCTTTGTCCTTGTTGAATTCGACCAGGTAGGCTCAGTCCTAATTATAAATCACAGTGTTTGGACACTAAATTGGACGCATGCGTTTATGCCGAACCTGGTCTAGGTCTAATTGATGAAAAGAACAGACTGGACCTTACCGTGGTGTGACGGTGTGCGCACCTCAGCGGTCCATTGAGCTATACTGGCGCATGTCTCCATGACACTCAGAGTCTCTCATACCAGGTTGGTCGGTGGTTAGAGGTCTGACGAACACAGTCTCCTGGTCCCCAGGTTGGGGGTTGGAACATGTACGGCGACGTGTTCCGTAGAAGCGGCAATGCATTTGCATTTCCCACCAAACACCGCTGCCTTCCGGTTAGCCTTTTTAGCCAAATGCTTTGGTTGAGGACCCTAATCGTCCTCCTGTCTAGGTGTGGGCGCCCTGGCAGTATCCCAACCCTCGTATAACCATGACACTCACAACTAATTGATGAGACCGGAAAAGTAAAAACTCAGCAAGTTGTGCGAGGGATTTAATCACCAATTTGATTCGTTTATTATAAGGGAAAATTTTAGGTGCCGTTATCTATGTAGACGTTCTGTCAAGGGAACCGTGGGTCTTCGGAAGTCAGCTGGAGTGGTGGTAAGAGTGTGGCAAGTGTTCGTGTATGCAAAACGGAATTGATTTTTTTATATGACAGATCTGATTGTGAAGGGGAAATCTCCTTTGAACGACTCATTGTTTTCAGGTTGACACTTGTGATAAAGTTAGATTCACGCCTGTACAAATCCTTACTTGTGCCTGAATAAAGTTTTATGTATCTATCATAATGCGATACATACCGCGCGACAAAATATCAGCTAGCGGGGATAGCGTGATTCAAATAACACCAGTTTTGAACCGATGTTGTTTTCTCAAAAATATCCAACATGTTCCAAGAGGTGGGGGAATCAGCTAGACTTTTGAAATCAGGGATACGAATATACAAACACACAGTGGGCTAGAAGCCTTCTTCTGGTTAGTCCGCATCGGACTGCGCCAACGGAAACAATCGATAGTGTCACGTGAGATTGGTGCTGAGCCGCAAGGGCAAACAGCTGAACTAAGGCAAATCAGACGGGCGTTTCTAATGTCTTCAACATACAGCACGTGATTTTTAGGTCACTCCCGGAGAGCTGAATAGCTGAGGTTCATCAGTTAGACTAAAGTTGGCACGCAAACGCGCCCCGAAAACAGGCATGTTTGATCTTCATAAAAGCGTAGGCTTGACACTGTGGAATGTCAACATTGTTGGGACCAAAGACATGTGGAGTGAAATTCAATCGAATGAAATTCAAAACAGCGGAATACAGTACGATAGATTGCGCACAAAACACATCTGAGTTAGCAATGTGAACAAAAGGCAAAACTGGCAATCCAAACCAGAAGCTTTCAACGGCAAAAAGTTCACGGGTGCTGTGGGTTTGGATAATGGGACTTTTACGGAAAACATCGGGGGCTGTCTCCTATCGCCCACAACGCACATACAAACAGAGTTTATACTTATGGACGTAACAACGGATACGTTAAGTAACAGGGAACTTTTTATTGGGATTGCTGATAGTGACGTGTGTATAAGCGCTTACAAATTGCGGTTGGCATTGAAGGCACGAGCGTTTTATCCGAGACGGATTCCAGAAATAAACTGCAATATTTGGCTTGGGTTAGCATTTTCCCCATTTTCGACGCATTCTATGGTGAGCGGTATTGTGTTGGCCGACTTTAGCAATTGGCTGGAACGCGTTTTGTCTTGGTGGGCACTTGTTCATCAGCTGTTTGAGTTCACATAACTGTCGAAGAGTGCCTGTTATACATTGGTGTGGTCAGCTAGTTGAGGGGCAGCTGTTTCGTAACTTTTTCTGGTCCGTTTCTGATGTGTTTCGTATACCTTTCCTCCAAATGTTTCGTTTGAATGTTACAATCCTTCGTTGTATGAACAACTGAATTTCAATTAAATTTGTTCAATTTGGACATTGTCAGTTTTGTTTTTTGATGGTAGTTTCCCCTGTGCTGGTCCACCTTCTGATTGCCCTACACCATGCGGTTTCATTACACAAACAAAAGAGGTACCAGGGAGAATGGGTTCATTTTGGATAGCAAACTGACTGTGTTATCAAAGCATCACTGGTCGGACTCACAGTAAATTCATCGTTTTTTAACACTCTGTTTCGCAACTCAAACAGGCACCCACTCTAAGCACAATGAAATCCTCGAGGAATTAAATTGCTATATGGATTATATTAGTATACGAAAATAAAACGGTCTGTTTGGCTCGCCAGAGGATGGATACGCTCTCAGACAGGAGTAATCTTGGTGATTCTATCAAATTAGTATGAAACATTGCTCGATATCTCCCTCACTTAGACAGTTGATCGTTAGAGGATGAAGATTAAATTATGGCCCGGTTTCAACTGAACTCAGTGCTTTTTCTCAAAAGGCACAACAGAATCTACCATTCGAGATTGTTGAAACAGTTGTGAATAGACAAACGCATGAGTCTCCCAGGATTCTAATGCCGGAGACTCAAAATATAACCCCGAAATAGCAGTATAAAAGAATGCTTGTGTTTGTGAGTTTTATTGGCAGAGGTTTGACAATTTTTGGTGACCGCTGAACTGATCTGTTTGACCACGCCACGAACCATTCCTTACTGTGTTAACTTTTCCCGTGTTGAAAAGCAGCTGCATCGGCTACCCTGTGAATCTTTACGGCGTTATGTATCGCTCTCACGAATGCTGCCGGAACAATTTTCTCGATATTGGTTTGACGTCCTTGATTTTGCTCGTGCATCTAACTAGCCATGTGAGTACGGCATTATACCGCGACAGCCAGGAGCGGGCTTGTACTGTGCTGCTGGACCTAAAGCCTGGAAACGAGACATCATTGTCTTTAATAAACCGTTCATTTCTAACAGTTTTTTGGTGTCTAGCTGCCATGCAACCCGAAAAACGGGGTTTCACAAGTCTAGACAGTTGGAATTCAGATGTTAAGGTTGGATTTGAAACAGAGACCATCCAGGCCGCGTGTTCACCTCTAAGACATCAAGCGCTCTCGAATCCATCCTTGTTTTTAGTTTCGATGGCACAAGGCACAAGAAATGCTAAACTGAATACCGCTACCAAAATTCACGAGTTCATTGGACCTCCATCTCAAATGTGATCAAATTCGACTGTAGTTTGCCAGGTTAGGGAATGTATTTGTTACAAACAATTACCAAGACTACACAATTTGGTTTTTGCGCCCTACATTCTGTTTGTAATCCGCAAAACAATGGATGGGAGAATCCATAAAATCATCACTGACTTTATGTGACTTTACTCCCGCGTAACTTGAATAGTCTGGCAGCCAAATTTGAATTTGTTCCCATCCAAGTTCAGAACTGACTTTAGTGACTTTACTCCCGCGTAACTTGAATAGTCTGGCAGCCAAATTTGAATTTGTTCCCATCCAAGTTCAGATTATGATCTACCCTTCAACATAAACTCCAAAACCGCGTTGACGTAGAGGGGGGAGGATGAGGTGAGGCTCGATTATTGCGAGAATAAAAAATGAAGCATCCCGTATCGATTAATCGGCTGTATTCAACAGTGAAACAGCTTGTTAAGCCCATCAATTATTTTGAGTGATCGTTCGGTGGAAACCGTGAGTTTGTTATTGTGCTTGTCAATCAGATTGTGCAGCAATTAAAACAAAGTTCACTCATTTCACAGCCCAAGTAATCAAGCACTCCAAAAGACATCCAGTACATGAATGGCCGAAAACATTGGTTTCTTACTTTGCTGTATTGCTACACTGTTCCAATGGGCTATGTGATCTTTTTTATCTGAGCGTTCGATCTGACAAGTGGTACCATATTATCGTGGGCCGTCTAACCACCTCACTGTATTCTATCGAAACGAGTAAGACAGATCCCGCGTTTTGTTTAAAAGCCTAACAGGTTTTAATAAAGATCTGTATCTGACTTTTTAGAAGTACAAGGTGTCTCATAATCGATGCAAAATTTGATTGGGTAACTAAACGAAGTCGATTAAAAG